>NW_027468685.1:9176671-9181671 GCF_046254945.1 Alosa pseudoharengus
GTGAACAGCTCATAGCTTCTAAAGCAATATACTGAAGGACTGGAATACTGTATGGCTTGATCAGAGATAATTTGTCCCCTATTCACAAAAACACAACTCTGTACGAACACCAGTGTGATTTTTGAATGCTCACAGAGAATGGACAACTAGATGAACATGGAGAGCACTTCACTGAATCTGACGCAATGTGTACTGGATCAGTAGTCTGGCTTTCACCAGACCAAGCTCAATCTTTTAAGATTGAACATTGATCTGGGGAGTCCGCTATGTATTTTCTTCTGCACAAGAGGCGTGATCAACGAGCATAGTTCAAATGACTCTGTACGCAATTGGATAGTCATTCACCAATCTGACCAACGAACCGGGTGACACTTACAGAGCGACGCGAAAACTCCAGACTCTTCCGTTATCATCATCGTTTTAAACCTGCCAATAGCACGCCAGGTGGATAAGCCAGTTTGTGATTGGTCCCCGCAAAAGTGTAACGGAAGCAAGGATGTACAAGTTTCCAGCGTGAGCTGCAGGGCGGAATAGAAACCGCCGTCAGATCAGGCTGGGTTCACCCAGCCTACTGGATCAAGGTAGCACCACTGAATCTGACGCAGTGTGTACAATACTAGATCAGTACCCTGGAAAATCCAGAGTTCTTGCAATGAGCACAATTTGAATTGTCTCTGCGAGACACTCTGGCAATGAATAATGATGCACATTACTTTTACCACTTGTATCGCGGGGAGCCAATCACATCAGTGTATCTGATATACTGTAGACAGGCCAAAGACAAGCTAAACCGATGACAGTCGTAGTGTTATCCAATTGTGTCGAAGTCCGGAATCAGTCAGTAAACATTGAGAACAGTGAGATTTTCAAATGCACGCTTGGTGCCGCCCTTCGAGTTGGGCCATTACATTATTCGTGGCCAGACCCTTAATCTTTCTAGATTACCAGGGTCTGGAATCTAGGGGCTTCTGGATCAGGGGAGCACTTCACTGAATCTGACGCAACGTGTACTGGATCAGGGTACCACCACTGCACCATCATGTCTCCATAACAACGAACATGCCGTACCTGAGAGGATAAAGAAGATTCCGGACACAAACGCCAAGATGGTGCGCTGGGGCCGGATGTGTCCAATGTTACTGATGACGAAGGCAGTGAAGACGAAGAGGAGGGAGACCATGGGGAAGGGCGTGGCCGTCCTCACCATCTCTGGAGTGCGTACGAGAAGAGAAGAGAAGAGAAGAGAAAGGAAGAGAAGAGGAGAGAAGAGGAGAGGAGAGGAGAATAGGAATGAAGGAGACGTTAAGGACGAGCTAAAAAAACAAATAAGCTGTTTATTTGGGAACACAAAGAAAGCTCGGCTCATAGGAGCTCATCACGGGATCAGCGAGCAGTAAGCTTGGAGGGGCCTTTATTCAGAAACACTGTCCTTCGCTTGTGCCGTCTTCTGCGGTTGACATTCTACTCACTGAGGATATTCGCAGTGTTCTCGGTCGTAATCTCGATTTCTGGCTCTGTGAAGTACTCGGACGCCACGCATCTTCCTTTTTCTGGCCCTGAGAAAGAGACAGAGACGGGCCGAAAAAAAGAGAGAGAGAGCGAGAGACGGCAAAGAGAGGAGGGAGGGAGGGAGGGAGGGGAAAAAAAGACAGAGACAGAGAAACAAGCAGAGAGAGAGAGAAAAAGGGGGGGGGGCAAGAAACGAGACAGAGAAAAAGCCACAATGAACGAGAGAGACCGGGGCACGGACAGGAGAGAAGTGGGATAGAGAGAGAGAAAGAGGGATAGAGAGAGGGATAGAGAGAGGGGGATATGAACGAGAGAGACCGGGGCACGGACAGGAGAGAAGTGGGATAGAGAGAGAGAAAGAGGGATAGAGAGAGGGGGATATGAACGAGAGAGACCGGGGCACGGACAGGAGAGAAGTGGGATAGAGAGAGAGAAAGAGGGATAGAGAGAGGGAAAGAGAGAGGGGGATATGAAGGAGAGAGACCGGGGCACGGACAGGAGAGAAATAGGGATAGAGAGAGAGAAAGAGGGATAGAGAGAGGGATAGAGAAGGACAGATGGAAGGGGGGAGAGACAGAAAAAAGAGGAAAACAGTTGCCAAACATGGTATGGACATGAGGTCGAACAGAGGTCACGGAACACTGCACAGGACTACAAACAGAGACACTGGGCCTGAGTCAACAGCGTCAGAGCCGAAATAGCCCCTAACACACAGCCAAAGACTTCAGCTTTACCACGGCTCATTGACATGCACACAAAGCAAACCTCTCTTTGAGTGCAATCCAACACTCAACATTTGTCACTGGTAGGATTGGCTTGTGTGAGGATTAACCACTTGTGCAGTGTGTGTATTGACAACAGGCAAGGAAACGGGTTGGACTGTACTCTGGCCAGACAATGCATTGTTCTGGGCACACAAGATTAAAGGATGATTTGCTCAAAAAACTACAAACACTGCCATGTTTCCACGCTAACGGCGCACTACAAATGCCAATTTTCACCACTAGTTTTGCCACAATATATATATACACATTTACATTTAGCCATTTAGCTGATGCTTTCATCCAAAAAGACTTGCAAAAGTCAAGGTACAATAAAGGTACAGTCAAAGATCCTTGATTACTAGCTCCGCTTTAATCCTCTCTGGTACAGTGCCACTAGGATATTGTTAGCGCAGCAGCAAGTACTTGCATAGAATAGAATAAGAGTCCATGCAGGTCAAGGGAGGGGGAAGAGAGTGGAGATAGGGAAGAACGTAGTGGTAAGTGCTAGATTATGCATGTCAAGTTGTCAGTAGTGCTAGGAGAAGAAGAGGTACTGTACTCTCCGAAGAGTTAGGTCTTCAGGAGGTTTGAGAAGATAGAAAAGGAGGCCCCTGCTCTAGGAACTGGTAGTGCGTTTCACTTCTCCAGCGTGTGTTCAATGTTAACATTACAAAAAGGTCAACCCACAATACTGAGTATTTATTTTAGTATTTAAAAGTATTCAATACCACTCATTTAATGCACACAATCTGATACGGTTCAGTACAGATACACATTCCTTGGGTTTGTCAGCCCCAGCATTAGCTCTACCAGTTCCCTACTGGAACACAATAACATCATCACCATCTGAAAATCATCCAGATCAAGTGCACTTGAAAATTCTGGATCAAATAACCATAATTCTATAAAATGTATTTCATACTATCTTATTTGAGATGATTTTTTTAACATAATATATGATTCATTTTGCACCGAAATATATTATTTTACATAATTTGGTTTGACGACATCTGGGTAGTTCTGGATAGACGGCCAAGGCGTGGTTATCCACAGTCCTCCACCACTGCTGAGACGGGCGCAGTGTGGGCACCTACCAGCTACGAAGCAGACCCTCCAGAGGCCGGAGTGCAGTGCCATCTTGACCTCCATGGTCTGGTTCTGCTGGAGCACGATGCCCTCTTCCATGAGCAGCCAGTAGTCTGTGGACACGGCCACACCCACCAGGAGCAGGCCACACGCCCCAAACACGGAGGAGAGGACCGTCAGCGCTCTGGTGCTGAAGGAACTCATCTGCAGGGAGAGAGAGAGGGATAGAGAGAGAGGGAGAGAGGGAGAGAAAGAGGGGGAGAGGGGAGAGAGAAAGAGGGGGAGAGAGAGAGGGGGGAGAGAGGGAGGGAGAGGGGGGGAGAAAGAGAGAGAGAGAGGGATAGAGAGGGGGGAGAGAAAGAGGGATAGACAGAGGGGGATAAAGAGAGAGAGGAGAGAGAAAGAGGGGGAGAGAGAGGGTGATAGAGAGAGAGGAGAAAGAGAGAGGGGAGAGAGAAAAAGAGGGAGAGAGAAAGGGGAGAGAGGGAGAAAGAGAGAGGGAGAGAGAAAGAGGGAGAGAGAAAAAAACATTACAAATAGTAAAAGAGGAGATGAATCAAGAGAAACACAAAAAGAAACGCAGAAACAATGGAAAGAAAGGCAAAAGGAAAGGACATAAAGAGAAATAAAGATAGACTGGAGAGAAAATGAGAAGACACACTGAGAGAGAGTGAGAGAGGGGGAAAGAGAGAGAGAAAGGAAAGAAAAGTAAATTCATTAATACAGAGCGATGCTCTTAAAGATGGCACGCTGCCAGGAGAGAGGATTTGGAGAGCGAGTGGTGGATTGTGTCCAGAGCTGCAATAAAACTGTTGGAGAGGTGAGTTGCATCACCCCAATTATTTCGACCGTCATGTCCCAATGAGATACTCATTGTTGACTGTACAATTGGATCTCAACATACATTTCCACACACTATTGTTAAAAAAGAACACTCCCATAAATCACTTTATGAACGCGATGGGGAAGGTGCCAAAAGTGCAAGGCAACTAACTGAACTAAATGCCATTTTCAAGGGGGCGGTGCAGACGTCATGTAAGCTTTATTGAGGACTTGGAGATCCAGGTGATGCTATTGCCATGTGCTCACATCCGCGAGCATGCTTTCCCCCACTTCTATTCTCCTAGCACTGTTCATAGCATGAGACAGGGGAGGGGGTGTTTGATGTTGTTTATATGTTGTCAGTCTGGGTCTCTCTTGGGCCCCTGTGCTGCTGTGTGAATGATAAAACTTAATTAGCGCTCCAGTTATGAATGGCTGTCGTGAGGCATTTTGGTGAACGGCTCTATCTACGCTGTTACTGCAGATCAACCATCAACTATCATTTCATCACCTTGCTACAGCTCACGGAAGCCTCCAAAGACACATCAACAGATATGAAACACGCACGCACACACACACACACACACACACACACACACACACACACACACACACACACACACACAAATGTGGCAGTACATGTGAGAATAGCCTGCCTGATAAATGCAATTAGGGCATTGGTTATGGGAGTGAATACAAGCTTGCAGGTAATATTGAAGTAAGGTTTGGAATGAGACACAGCAAATGGGAGAGAAATATGGAAGGCCAGCAAGCTAAGTAAGAAAGGAGGCATATCTCTTCAAGGTCATTTGATATTCA
>NW_027468685.1:9194171-9229171 GCF_046254945.1 Alosa pseudoharengus
TTAAGAATCCACAGTGTTGTATATGAACAGTGTTGATGTTTGTCATGAGGCGATAAACAAACAAGTTTGTACTTCCTGCGCACTCCTCAATTTAAACAGCCTCTGTGCAGAAAAGTCGGCCAGTATGGTGTGGCGTATCTGATTTCCCTCTTGCTGTCTGTTTGTTGAGTACATAAAATTGCTTAGGGAAGTGTTGAAATTGCTTATTAAACTACTGCATTATGCATACACACATGAGGCACATGCACAAGTAAACAAACATACACATTCTCTCTTCCTTACACACACACACACACACACACACACATACACACACACACACACACACATGCACACACACACACACACACACACACACACACACACAAACACACACACACACCACATTTACACATGGTGTAAACTCCTTTAGGTCAAATGGAGAAGCAATCTGTTCTTGTTAGACACCTCAGCATGTTAGTGGTGTTGGCTCTGTTTGGAGACATGGGTTCATCTGTTAATTGATTTCATTAATTAAAATGCGCAAGGCGGACAGTGTTGGGTGTGATTAAGTGCGGAAAGGAACACCTCATAATATCTAAGTATACATATCCTCCACTTTTTAGCTATCCTACAGTAGAAGTGCTGACCTGTTCAGCTGGTGACTGTTTTCGGGAGTTCAAATTGTAGTTTGGAGAAAAGAGTCACTGGTAGATGTTACAAGTCATCCTCCAGGTAGAAGAGAATTAAACTTCTTCAAAGCAACATGCTTTATTTTACTAGGTTTACATTTCATTTTAGGCATATTGTAACTTCAAAGTGAATTCTGTTTCCCATCAATCTCTTTATAACCAGAGCTACTCTCACAGCGTTACTGTCCCAATATCGTGTAATTGAGTAGGTATTAAGTAGGGGATAATGGACGACACGGTGGTCTATTAACAGAAAATAATGCAGGACTCGCAGCGGGATTCATAGGTCCCCTCTACTTATTTCCTATGGCATGGTGACAAGCTTTGTTTTGTGAAGCATCTTTGCCTTTTTTGCATGTATTTTTGTTTTCAAGGCTGACTTTTTGAATTTTAAACAGATTTCTGCAGCCTCACTAAAAAAACTCATTCAAACTCACACCTCCCTTTCTCTCTCTCTCTCTCTCTCTCTCTCTCTCTCTCTCTCTCTCTCTCTGTGTTTTCCACCCTATCTTTCCCTGTCACATTTTCGCCCCCCACCATCGGCCTCATTGCACCCCATCTCATTTCTTGTAGCTGTGAATCAGGGCCCTGCGGGCATCAGGAGCTTCGCACCGCACGCAGTCATCTCGCAGCGACTGCGCTCTCCCGCCGCCACCATCGGTAAATGAACACAACCGCAGTGTATGATAAGCCCACGGAGCGTCTGTCAAATCTGCGCCCGAATCGGAGCGTGCTCTTAGTGACGTGCGCGCCAAATGTCCTGGGAGTTGGTAGGCTACTGAAATTAGACTGGTCGCCGTGATACGCGTGCGGGCTGTTCTCCAGGAAATGTGTGTGTGTGTGTGTGTGTGAGTGAGTAAGTGTGTGTGTGTGTGTGTGTGTGTGAGAGAGAGAGAGAGAGAGAGAGAGAGAGAGAGAGAGAGAGAGAGAGAGTAGTAGTAGTTAAGGCAATATCAAAGTTAAAGAGATTTGAATGTGGGGGCATGTAGAGTTCGGTTTTTTCGGAGAACTTTGCTTGCTACTTCGCTCTTTGCTAAGATGAAATACTATAAGGACATGGAGAATATTAACGTGGGCGAGATTTATAAATAATTCCGCTGTCTGGCGGGAAATCCCTCTGGAACATTTAAGGGTTATTGCCGTCCTCTCGTGGCTTAAAGGGAGAACGACATGAGTTATTTGATACTGT
The DNA here is from genome assembly GCF_046254945.1 of Alosa pseudoharengus. NCBI lineage: Eukaryota > Metazoa > Chordata > Actinopteri > Clupeiformes > Clupeidae > Alosa > Alosa pseudoharengus. The sequence goes on from NW_027468685.1 coordinate 9,196,032, forward strand.
ATAATTTAATACCTATTGGAGTTAAAATACCAATTTATGACGCGGTTGTAATAAAGCTATAATGGGGCACTTAAGGAACGTCTATAAGCAAAGATTTTTGTGTGGGAAATTTAAATAGGCCTACGTGAATACAGTGGTAGGCCTACATAGCAGGACGATATTTTAAAGATTAGGCCTAATTTTATTAAAGGTCGTGGCGATAATCTTGACAGGTATTGACGGCACCAGACCTATAGGCTATTCGGAACCTACATTGGGTAACAACAGCCAATAAATGAAGATGAGGCAGATTTTCATGTCATGGTAGACAACGGTACTGATCCCCCCCCCCCAACGGTACTGATCCCCCCCCCCCCCCCCACACACACACACACATACACTTTAGCAGAGAGGGTGACAGCACAGGATGTTGTTGGAGTAAAAAAAACGCTCTCAAAGGGAACGTGAATCTGCTCTGAGGCTTAGTAGTCGTTAAACACGACGGTAATTGCGTTCGTGACAGAGCCTCACTCTCAAACATTAAACAGTGGGTAGGCGACTGTGGCTTCAAGGCTCCGAATAAATCAGCTGTCCAATCTAGTTTGCCCTGCGGCGGAGCGGTGGCAAAGGAGCTCAGAGGCTCAGGGAGATATATCTGCCCAGTTTACCACGTCGATAAATTGGAAATCGACTAATGAAAGGCAACTTCTTGGAGCCTATCGATGTGTATGGTTTGCATCTGAATGCTAAATTACAATAGAATACTAGATTAAGTTATATTTTAAACACCCAACCCCGTTTTTTTCCCATTGAAAACAGTAATTTAACATGTAAAAGGCTTTTCAAAACACCATGGAGTAGCCTGTTTTTGACAGTACATGAAACCGGAAGCCAGTATAACCCTCACTCTATCAGTAGGGTTGCATCAGCTTATTTTTCTCTGCATCAGTTCATCTCTTCAATCTATCTCAAGCCCTGTCTCACTCCAGCTCCTCTTTCGTCAGTTAACCATCTTCATCCTCCTCACGGTCATCTCTCCTCTCTCCGCTTCATTTCTGCTCAAGTTTGTCCTGAAATTGGAAAGCTCCGGCAGAAAAAAGAAGTAGCAGAAGAAGAGGGCTCCATAGTCAGATAATTGGAGGAAGAGCACAGAAGTTAGACCAGTAAGGAAGGTAAAATGGGTGACATCAGCAGCGGCACGGCACAGCAGTATACTCTTTTGATCCCGTGAGGAAATTTGGTCTCTGTATTTATCCCAATCCGTGAAACACACTCAGCACACACTAATCCCGGCGCAGTGAGCTGCCTGAAACAACAGCGGCGCTCGGGGAGCAGTGAGGGGTTAGGTGCGTTGCTCGAGGGCACTTCAGCCGTGCCTACTGGTCGGGGTTCGAAGCGGCAACCTTCCGGTTACAAGTCCGAAGCGCTAACCAGTAGGCCACGGCTGCCCCAAGCAGGCAGGCAGCAGAGAGACAGGTAGGTCAGAGGGGAAGAGAGGTTACTGTTGTATTATATGACAGAAAGCATACCAGAGAAGGTGGAAGAAAATGTCATGGGCAGAGGAAGTCAAAGTAGCACACAGATCAGATCAGAACATCCACTGTGTTCCTCCCCAGGTTACATACAGTATTAATGTTGTACACAAACGTGCCCGGTCATCGTACTGTAGGTGGAACCATCATTTCCGTGTTGGACTCAGTTCTGTATGATTAAAGAAGCTACACGTATACACACAGTGACAAATTCAGTAAAATTGGACATGCATAATATGTGGTAGAATGCCTTACCTTTTTTGAAAGGGCACCGCACTTATCAATACAACACACATGCACACAGCTAAATATTTAACAACATTGTCCATGAATACTATGTGTAGAACACCTTACATGATTCAAAGTGAACCTGTCAATACAAAGGCTACACACACACACACACAGAGTAAAATATTCAATAACACTGGCCACGCATACAAAGTGTAGAACGCCTTACATGATTCAAAAGGCAAAAGCCACCTGAGGGATGGGTCACCCAAAGCAGGCCCAGCTAGGGTGCTCACATGCCCACCAGCGTCGTACCTGCGTCACTCTGAATCACCTCCTCACCTCTGTGACCCGGCCTTTCCCATGATGCCGTGCAGTGCCTCGGCAGAGCAGAGCAAGCGAGCGATTGCACACCACACAAAGGGGGGGCTACAGAGTCCCCCAGCTCGGGTGGAGCTCTACTGTCTGCTGCCAGGATATTGCATCAGAGAGACACACAGAAAAGAGCAAAGTCATCACAGGGGGCCCATGTGGGGTGTTGCTGTGCCGATAGTGCCCACAAAGCACTGCGGCTTGGGGAGATATCAAACACCTCTCCCTTTGACAGGCCTCCCACCCCTCATGGTCAAATTCAAAGCAGACAGGGGCCTGTATAATGTGCCTGGGCATCGGGCAATGTGCTGACGTGACGTCCTACATATATCAAATACATTTAGCTTGGTTTGAATTACAGATTATTGCAGTGCAGGCGTACGACCTTCAAGTCAGCAGAAAATATCAAATTAAATAAACATGATACATATGGGAAACACATTGAGCTTATGACATGTACAGCCTCTGTTACACACATTGACTGAAAGGGTCCTGGTTGTTCGGTGTGTTTGTAAACATTAGGTGGCAGTGTATGCCGTTTATTGGGTAGAAACCTTTACATCAGAGGAGTCATTTACTGCTACACAGTAAAAGTTTCCTTTGAAACTAAGTCCTTTTAAGTTCTTTCTGCTTGAAGAAACAAAAGCAATAAACAAACAACTACTCAATGGAGATAAACGTTTACATATTAATATATTTCTATTTCTTTTATACAGAAAAAATATACAGGTAACATCAGTCAAAACACATTTTTTTTGTAATGATACATCTAAATGACAGATAGGATGCTCAAGTCAAAATGTAAGCTCATTTCGGGCTTTACTATTGGTCACCTCAGTTGTTAAGTAACTTGAAGTGCACATAAATTGGGTAAATTGTGAGATTTTCTAGAAACCAAAATGACTTACATATGTCAATTAATAGCAGGGCTAGTCTCAGAATCAAGTGCCTTACTCAAGGGCACAACGGTAGTGATTATCAGTGATTAACTTTCCAAGACACTGCATGCTATCCTGACTCCTTAGCAACTGCACTTCAAACTAGTATTCTTGCACTGTTGGACTCATTTGCACTATCACCATGACACTTACTCACACAGAGCACCTTACCTTACCTTACTATGCACAGAGAATCACAGGCTCAGTCCCTGCCTCAGTCATTGCAAGCGCCTCTTGATTGATTAATCACCACTATGTGGATACTGTTTTTAGAATTGATTTAGATTAAGTGTTAGTTAGTATAATTTGTATTTTAGTATAGTATTTATCTTCTACTGTCCTTATTGCTTAGTTGTGTTCTTATATACTTTTAATTACTTTTTCTGCTGTTAATGAATGTGTGTGTGTTGTCTGTATGCTACTGAGACCTTGAATTTCCCCAGGGGATCAATAAAGTATCTATCTATCTATCTATCTATCTATCTATCTATCTATCTATCTAGTGAGATTACTTTACACTGTTTTAACCCTTAAAGGAGTACCATCACACCGGTGTGATGGGAATGTTGAGAAATGAACGTTCTAAAGAATATCTGGGTTCATTGAATTCAACATAGAATTTTAGAACCTTCAATTGTTGCGGAACTTAGAATGTTCAAAAACCTACACCTTTAAGGGTTAAAGGGGGATAGACACAGCACAGCAATATTTGCTAAGATTTCAGAACCATTCCTTTGTTGACAACCAAATAAGCACACAGTGAGACAAATGACATTCTCCATAAAGATTGCAGAGTCAGAATTATCCAGAAGGGTTGTAATTGAAACTACTGTAGGTGCAGTTCCTTCCACAATTCAAAGACAGCCTTCATTTTTTCATACTCCAAGTAGCTAATGAAGCTGTGTGCTCTGAATACATTTATGTGCTGGTTTTGTAATGATGGCTTTCTCTGGTGGCTGCTTTTTTGGTTCCACCACATATTTTACAACAGACTGATATGAGACTATGAGAATTAGTGAATTAGTCCTTTAAAACAGACATCTCACACCACAGTCCCCATTCATAACTATTCATAATCCATCAGATACATATTTTGTATTAAGAGTAAGACTCAAAGGCTAGTATCAGTCTCTCATCACTACTGCTTGCTGTAAAGAATTCGGTCACCCCCCCCCCCCCAACATAAAACACAAGTCCTACTCGACCCAGCCCTCACTGAAGGAACAAAAGACGCAATCACAAAGTCACAAGGTTTGTAATAAAACTCTTTTTATTCTGTTCTGCTTGTGGCACAGCACAGTATTGTGTTCCCTGCCCCAGTGGCCTTGGGCAAGGGCGGTAGGGTAGTGCCCGTTGTGTGCTCGGGCACAGGGCTCGCCGAACCCACGGGGGGAAAATGCACGCTACCACACAGGCTCTGCTTGGCTACAATGATGGCACATGGCAGAGCTTTAAGAAGCAGCAGAGAGTGCTAAGTGTATGAGCATGTGTGTGTGTGTGGGTGTGTAAGCGTGTATGTGTGTGTATTTATGTGCGTGCATGTGTGTGTTTGTGTGTATGTATGAGAGCGCACGCGACATGTTGCCAGCTTTTTCGCAAAAAGACAAGAGCGTACACCACTGCCAGCCAAGCACGCTGTGGGCAGAACACAAACCCTGGGGGGAGTAGAGGGCGAGGGGGGGGGGGGGTATGGGGTTTTAAGGGACAAAACACTGCAGAATGCAAAAAAGCTCACCTCATCTGCAGCACAGCTGCTGCACGACTAAAATGCTACGGCAACGGTCTGGCGTTGGGCAGGTGGTGGTGGTGGGGGGGGGCGGTAGGGGGGACCAGCCAGCGACACCCGACGTGTTAAGACCACCAGAGAAGAGGAGCCGGCCACGGCAGCGGCAGCAGGGGCGAATGAGGGCCCACTGCCGCACCTGTGCCTGTCTCCTCTAGGAACAGTACCGCCGGAGGCCACGGCTCACTACAGTGACACGGTCGTCAAACGCACGCACAGGCTCAGTCACAGCGTCAGTTGCAACGTCTGAGGGATCATGTGGTCAATGGCGTCGACCCCGTGGCGTGACCAAAAACACAGCTACACACTGGTTTCTGATTTCACCGTGTGTGTGTGTGTGTGTTTGTGGTGTGTGTGTCTTGAGACAAGGGAAACACGGACGGACGTGGAGACGAAAAAGACAAATTTTGTCATTAATAATAAATTTTTGTTGACAAACATATTGTATATCTTTGAAATATATTATTATAATACTATATTTATGCTGTTATAGAGATGACAGAAATAGCCACACATAATAGAAAACTCACGGCCGTAGACACTAATAACACAAATAGACGGTAAGCTATAGGACTGGGGAGATATTTTTTAGGGTACACTTTCCTTGGATTCAGTCAGATTAGAGGGGGTTTCATGTTACTTGGCCCACTTACGGTCACGTGACAAGCTGGTCTAGGACATCTTGAACACATAAAGCATTCATTTACTTTCTTGTGAGGCCAAAATTTAAATAAAATGTCAAAGATGTTCTACTTGCTCTCGATTTAAGGATTGGGGTGATCCTTTTCTGAGGGAACCATGCAAGCATGGAATCATACCCATTCTTCAGCTTTTAAATCTGGCTTCTTGATTACATAGAGAAATTATATTTTAAAGCATCACATCTATTTTTTTTTTTCTTCTATCGCTACCCAAAACTTCACAAACACATTTATATGAGGTACATCTATATAGAAAGAAATTCAGACAACTATTGCACCACAATCAAATGTTGCGCCAAGGGGGCATTTTGAGTCCAGACATCTGACAGTGACATCAAGACATACTCTATGGCAATACTTCCACATATTATAACATACCATCATCCAATTTGTACTAATACTTTTGAATAAAATCTGTGTCATTTCCCTCTAACAACTGATTATCTGCATTGGTTTAAGGTGTTGAAGATGTGGAGAAGCACTTGTAAGCAGATCTGATCTACAATGCTGAGTTGAATAAAGATCCAACATAATCTCCTTATAGAAACTCCTTACAGATCTCATTGACAATCTGGTCTAGGGGAGAATTAGATGCTGTTTGTGATAATCAAGTATATCTTGATGTTACGGTTCGATGCTTGGATTATTAAACACTCCCTGCAATGTTATTCATTAAAAATCTCAGCATACAATATAGTAAGCTTAGTATGGCTCAGTTACAGTCAAAAGCAGACATGAAATGAACTAAATTCAATCATTTGGTCATCCACCACTACCAAGTACATGTTTCCATCTAATCATCAGAAAACAAACAAACAAACAAACAAACAAATAGAAACAATCTCAAGGATTGTTTACGATGATTTTTGCTGGTAAATAAAATAAAATGCTAATTCAGAGTTGTATCTCCAGACACAAACACTTGAAATATCTATGTAAGGAGATTGCACATCAAGAAACATAGGCCCTTATAATTTTTCACAGTCAATTCAGATGGTGAACACAAGTAGTCAGGTAACGCTCGACAATTCAGTGTTCTACCATGGGTGTGCAAACACTTCATGAAGAAGGATATACCATAAATTTCATATATGTAATTTCTTTACAAAAATAACCTAAATAGTTCTTTGCATTACAAGTCAAACTGTAGATATTTGATCCATTTTCATTTGACCCCTGACTGAGGTTCACAGGGCCATCATGTGAGATTGCCTTGTGTCTTGCGTAGGTTAGCCGATGGCACAGATCACTTGAGGTTACACTCTCTGGACTTTTCATTGCATTGAAAAGTTCAATATATATATATCCTTCCTCTTGGCCTAACATACATACACAAAGGACTGGGATTGTCCAGTGTTCCTGCTACTCATGAATGCATTAAAGTAACCATAAAATATATCAGTCAGATAGATCTCTCCAGAAGTAATGGCAGATGGGTCACTGAAACCTTTCATGAATACAATATAATCAAAAAAATATATATTGTATGTAAAACAACCAAAAAGGACTGCTTGCTTCTACATCATCCTAGTTGCAACTGTCACAGCTCAAGCTAACTTGCAAAAAGCACACATGGAGATCACACAGAAAGCTAACAAAGACAAAGATCATACACAGAGCAGCTATTAAAAACATGAGAAAAAACACAGTGATCGACTGTAAACAGTGCGCTCTCCTGCTTATCGCTCACTGAAAATGTTAAGTCTTTAACTCCTTAATATTGACATCGGAGCACACACAGTAATGCTGCTATATGGCTAGCCCTGACGTCTTTGCCCTTAAGTGTTGTCACGGACAATCCAGTCTGGCATCTACTCAGAAAGTATTCACCCCCATCTGATTTGTTCTTAAAGTGTCTTCTTTGTTGCAGCACACTGCGTCGTCATGGCTACAGGTACATTCGGACATTAGGGGGAAGGCCGCCTCAGACTCTAGGTAGTTTTTTTTTTTTATCGTAATTGTGCACCCCAGTAATGTACAGCACAGTGCTTATATTCTTTCGATAAATCAAGACACTGATCTCATTACAGGACACACATATACTAAAATAACCTTTAAATATAAAATATATGCATTGTGTATGAAGTCAGTAGTTGATCATGTATTGCTCAGACAAGGGCATGTGAAAAAAAAGGATTTCCGCAAGAGATATGGCGATATCAGATATGAGATATAATAGCTCTGAATGTAAGCTCCACTCAAGTTTGGCACTCAGCTTGAAAAAGCCAGTAAAAGATCAGTCACAGCTGATTTACCCTGTAAGAATACAAACACGGTGACACAGACACAGAGGTGCCAGATGGAGGGATAGAGAGAGGGAGGGAGGTGAGGAGGACACAGAGAAATGCTCTATAGAGAAGAAAAAAGAAAAAGAAAAAAGAAACCAATAAACTGCTACTATTCCTAATGGTCCCTTCCCTAGAGATAGCAAATAAATACACACAAGGAAATGTCAGAGATCACAGTTTGGAGGGGAGTAAGAGTAAAGACTTGGGCAAAAAGAAAGTAGGGCGAAGAGTTTGACGAAAGAGGCCATTAGCCTCTGACTTTTCTGTCAAGAGGTCCGCACAAATTCCTGAGCCCTCAACTCTTTTAAGATTAATAACATTCATCAGGATTAATCAAACCCATTGCTTTAAATCCTGAGAGACCTGTAGCAGTGATCCCCGTATTGGGATCCAACACAAACACTGAGAAAGTTTGTCAGTGTAGCAGTAAGAGTTATCTTCTTTCTTTCTTTCTTTCCTTCTTTCCTCCTTTCTTCTTCTCTTCCTTTTTTTTCCTGGTTCAAGGAACAGATGTGCCCCCACTCCCCTCTCGAGTACCCCCAAAAAAGACAGGGTCTACAAAAGGAACAAAGGAGAGCACAGGTCGTTCCTTCAGTGCAGCCCCGTGTTGTTGTTGTTTCACAGTTTGCGGCATTACGCGAGAATAAGTCCAGGTCTGCCGCGGTGCCCTCACACCTCACTCTCCACACTGGAGAAGTGAGCCGACCCCCGCCGAGAGCACAAGCTCTTGGTTTTCAGGGGGAGGTGCGGGGACTGGAACCGCTGCGGCGCCGACCGCAGTCTCTGGTACTGCAGTTTGGCGCTCGATGACGACATGGAGGAGGGCTGGGGTGCCCCGGGCGTCGAGGAGACCACTGACGGGGATGAGACGGACGAGGAGGACGTGGGCGGCGGGACGTGGATGGGGTGGGAGGATGAGGGCGGCGGAGGGAGCGCCGGGAGCGACGGGGGCATGAGCGGGGTGATCAGAGCCTGGGGAGGCGAGGGCTGCCGCGTGCCGCGACCGTCCGACCGCTGCGGCCTCTGGACACTGAGGTTCAACTGGCTCCCACTCTTGGCTTGGCCTTGGGCCCGATCGGGTTTGGACGCCTGGTGCTTGGGCCGGGTACTGCTGCTGCTGCTCTGGCAGTGAGGGTGTAGGTCCTCCTGACTCCGAGAGGTCACCCTGCTCCAATTGGAGTGGGACTTCCCCTGATGGCGTGGGGAGTGGCAGCTGCAAGCGGTGTGGCCCCTGCTGTTGTCCTGGGACCTGTTCTTCACTTTCTTTTCGCTCTTGACCGGTAGCTTGTCCACAGACCAGTATCTGCGTGGAGGTGGGGGAGTCAGCGGTGGCGGTGGCCACCGATTTGAGCTGCTTCCGATCCCCCAGTTGCTCTCTCCTGGCCCCCATCCCACAAAAGAGTCGTCTCGGCTGTTAATGCTGCCTCCTTTTTCACGGGCAGGGTAAGTGCCAAAGAACCACCCTCCACCACCAATACCTCCAACAGCTCTTTCTTCGTGACCCTCCCAGTACCTCTCAAACTTCCCGAACTCTCCCGAAGAGCCTTCGTCGTCTGTATATATCTCAATGGTCTTCTCTCGTTCCCGACTCCTCTCTGACTCCGACTCAATCCCCCTTCCTTCACGTCTCCGACCTCGATCCTCTCCTCTTACTCTCCCCCCTTCCACCTCAGATTCGTTGTCCTCAACCTCCTCATCCGAATCCCACTCATGCAGTGATATGCCTTCCCTTGATCGTGCCCGGTTCCTGCCATTCCTCCCCAGCAGGGGGCGACTTTCCCCTCCCCTCACTCTGCCCTCTCTCTCACTGGTGACAGATTTCCGCCGTTTGGAGGACAGAGGGAGAAGCGGTAAAAGCGAAGAAGAAGATGGAGCGTGTGTGGGGTTCCCACTTCCCCAGAACTTGACTGCGGTTGTGGGTTTGCTGGCGGACGGATATCGCTTGTCTTGGGTTCGTTGCCTGGAGTGATGAGATGGAGGGCTCCTGTGCCTTTCCCTCCCTCTGCCATCATCCCCGTCATCGCCACGCTCTTCCACCCTGTCGCGTCTGATCTCATCTCTTGATATGTCCCAGTCGTAACTTCTGCTGGAGCTTTCGCTTTTCTTACGGAAAGAGCTGCGCCTCAAGGCAGGGTAGGAGTAATCTTGAGACATCCTTTTTTCATACTCCTCTTTCCTATCGATCATTAGCTCGGCCTGCTCAGGTCGCCTATCCCTTTCTCGTCTCTTCTCCTCTTTCTTCCTCTTTTTCTTAGCCTTGCGCCTTTTACGCTCCCGCTCCCTTTCGCGCTCTTCTCTCTTCTTCTTCTTCCTGCCTTTCTTCCTTCTCTTCCTCTCGCGCTCCCTTTCTTTGTGGTGCCGCTTCTCCTCCCTGTCTTCTCCTCCTCCTCCTCCTCTTTCGGCTGTTCTTCTGCCCCTCTCCTTCTCTCCCCAAGACGCCCACCACTCCTGTAGTTGTGCCAGCTGGCTGCCAGTTCTGTCTCGGCCACTGTCCCGCGACTGGCGCGGTTTGCGGGGCGGTACAGGTGGAGGAGGGGGGCTGCAGGGAAGCGAGCGAGACGACATGCGAGAGCGACCCTTCCTCCTCCCCAGCAGCAGGCTGGACTCTTCCGTCAGCTCATCAGTGTCGTAATCCTCAAAGATATCCCTCACTGTGCCACTTCTGTACCGAAAACTCTGTGACGACGTATAGGACGAAGAAGAGGAAGGGGAGTTGGATCGGGAGAGGGAACCGGATGAAGAGGAGGATGACGTGGTGGAAGTGGTGGAGGCGGAGGTGGTGTAACATAACGAAGGAGAGGGAGACGGAGGGGTCTGAGTAGGAGAGGAGAGTGGGACGGGCACCGGGAGTGGAATGGGAGGAGGACGACGGCCTCTTCGTCCACCTCCTTCCCTCAATCCGTTCCGCCCTCCACCTCTCCTTCCCAGAGGCAGGATGTTCTCATAAAGAGGCCCTCCGGAGCCTTTCCTCTTGGAGAGGCTGCTTCTTCTCCAGAACAAACCTGGCCGAGGAGGCGAACCGTGCAAGGCCAGCTTAGGTGGTGGGACTTTGGGAGGTAGCCGTGGATTTCCAGAAGATTTCGTTCCTCTTTGGGCAGACTTCGGGGTCTGGGCTGTAGCCGTCTGCGGCTCTGCAGAAGCTCCTAAGCCTTCAGGATCAATGGGACCGTAATAGCGCTTATATTCATCCAGGCTTCTTTCGCCTCCTGCCCAGTGTGGCGCCATGCCTTGTGGGAACTGCGAGATCTCCGTGATCCCACTGCTTACAGCAATGGACTTCTCAGGGCCTACCTTGGGGCGAGTCCAGCGGTCCACCACGGCCAGTCTGCGATCGTGGCGTGGGAGAAACGTTGAGCAAGGCATGGGTGCCCCCAAAATGGGACTGTTGGATGGTCCAAGGGCCATCCCAGAATGCACTGTGGCTGGAGGGGATCCAGGAAGCAGGGCATTGTACACAGGCTGCGGTTGTTGCTGTTGCTGCTGGTGATGTTTTTGCTGTTGCTGCTGTTGTGTGGCCATAGCCATTGACGTGTTGGCTACGCCTGTAGCGATCACATGGGGTGGAGGCGGCGGAGGTACCGTAGACACGTGGTGATACTGAGGAAGCGTGCCTTGGGAGCCTGCAGGTGCTGTCTCGTCCTCGAAATTACAGCAACTGTACATACCCTGTGTGAAGAGAAGAGAACATGGCCACAGCGGTTCAGTTGTTTGACAAAACATAGAGAATAAAGGGTGGGTTGAGTTGCGGATCACTCTTGACACAAAACGTTTGATTTCTTAGCTCTGATGATGACAGCTTGTCTGTTGAAATACGGGTGGAATAAAACCCAAAACACAGAATCTGACAGAATGTTATGACCTTCTCTCACTTTTTCTTTATGATGACGGTTTAAAAAACCTTGGCAGATTGTCACCTTTCTTTTTCTCATCGCAGATTTGTAACAGATAATGTTATCGCATTGTATCTAAGCATTCAGATAGAAACAAGCAATTGTTCTGTCTTTGCGTTGTGCCACGCCTGCTAAAAAATCACTTAAAATGAAATTCCAAGGTGTTTCTCTGACAGAAGACAGAGTGAACAAAAAGACACTTTAATCCCTTTTGATGAACTTGATAAGATTGTGAGCTTTTGTTTTCTTTGATTTTTTCACTCACCCTGCTAAAGGCCAACAAAAAGTCCAGTCCGCCTTTGCGACCGAAGCAGTGCCGTAGCTTCCAGTAGACGAGATGCTCCCAGGCGAACACCAGCAGGCTAAGGCCCATGGCCACTAAGAGCATGTAGAACACGCCGGCCATGTTGTCTATGTCCAGCTTGGAGCTCATGACCTCGATCTTGTCATTATGGCAGATCCCAGACAGCCACAGACGCTCAAGCATGTCAATCTCATCTGGACGGACAAAGAAGCAGAGAAGGGAGAGATGATACAGAGATTTGATGGCAAGGAAAAGGAGTTTTATTTGTTTGGCAGCAACAGAGAAAGAAAAGGGTTTCTGGGGGTGGGTGGTGGGCCAGACGGAGTAGCAAGGGTAAAGCCTATTACTCAGATTCTGAGTCGTGCCATGGAGAAGTGAACAAAAAAGAAGTGAAAAATACAGCTTGTTGGCCAAGCCTCGGCAGAAAAAAATAAATAAATATATATAACCAAACACACAACAACACACAAAAAAAAAATCAGCAAGACACAGCTTTGGTGCAGGGGAAGAAAGAAAAAGGGGGTCTAGGGAGAGATAATCATAGCTTTGATGGAGGTCTGAAATGGCCTGTTCGGCCCGCTCTCTTGTGATAAGACGAGTCCCGAGTGGCTGCGAGATGAAAGGTAGAGCAGGACGATAGGCTCAGTGCACAACAATCACCATTATTGCATTCATCAGCCAGAGAGAGGGAGAGAGAGGGAGGGAGAGAGAGAGAGAGAGAGGGAGAGAGAGAGAGAGAGGGAGAGAAAGGGAGAGAGAGAGAGTGAGAGAGAGAGGGAGAGAAAGGGAGAGAGAGAGAGACAGAGAGAGAGGCGGGGGGGGGGCCCTGGGAAGTGCTGTTTGAGGCATCACAAGGACACACTTTCGGCTGGGGACACATTAAATGTATAATAGTGGCGAGAGATTGAAGACAACCCTCATGCATAAACAAATGGACAAACAAACAATCTTTTTAAAAGCATTCACACATGACTCCGTAATGAGTTAGACCTAAATTATAGTGAGTTCATGTTGAGTCCAATGTAAAATTGAGGGCAATAAGAGGAATGGTGCAAATTTTATTGCACCATTATATGTGGCTTGTATTGTACTGTTTATGATAGATGGACAGACAGTGGAAACGGGACTATAAAATGGAGGACAATAAAATGCTAAAATATATTATGTAATTTCATTAAATTTATCAGGACCTCTGAATGCAAATGCATTACAAATATATGCGGTCCAGTCTTTTTATTGAATTTTAAGTACTTTTCTCTTTGCCAAACCCTTCACTGTTAATTTGCATGTTCATTAATGGTGACACTCATCATTTTATGCAATGTGGTTCAACAAGGCTCATTTAGTCCAATCCAGACATTACTCAGCAAATTCACAGCTCTACTATCCTCTCCTCACACAGGCTCCTCACATAACACTGTTTGTGGAAGACATGGAGAGAAGAGGAAAAAATGGTGAGAATGGAGAGAAAGATGGAGAGAGAGAGAGGAAGAAAGAGAGAGAGAAAGAGAGATATATGGGATGGCAGTGACGGGAGACAGAAATCACAAAGCCCTCTGTACTGTACTCTCTGCACTGTGCCACTGTGCATTAGGAACAACACCTAGAGAAACGTGTTGCTGTCTTCACGGAAAATCTCACAAAAAGCGATGACGATAAGGGGATGTGAGATGGCGGTGGTGCCAGAAACACAAAGAGTTCATCGCCTTCATTTCACATCATTCGATACCGAGGCACTGTGCCACCCGGAGCAGCAGTGTACATCAAACATTGTCTCATCAGGACCACAAAATAAAGCCCCAATGCCTCCACAGTGAGTGCAGACTCCACTACCTGAAAGCCAGCGTAATTGACTCGGAGTGTCATCACTCAGGATTTGATTAAGGTTGCTGGCTCAGGGATTAAGTTGTTATGAAACATTTAGCGGTGCACCTATTTTGCAAAACAAATCATGCCTCTCCAACACACAAATCTTATTAGTGTATGGCAGGAGATCTCTTCTCTACTTATTATATCATTTATCCACCCAGGATCCTTACAGGCGTTAAATGATAACACCTAAACCACGATCCGAAGACAAAATTGATTCTTTTCCTAAAGTCCTAGTTTACAACCACTTTACTATTATTAAACTATAGTTATGGGGGGGAGGGGGGGAGGTTGCTGTGGTGCAGCAGGCTGCAGCGCCCGTACCATATACGGGTCCGAGTGCCCACAGGGACCCAGGTTCGAATCCAACCTGCGGTCATTTCCCGATCCCACCCCACCTCTCTCCCACTTGCTTCCTGTCATTCTCCACTGTCCTGTCCAAATAAAGGCAAAAAAAAAAGCCCCAAATAAACTATAGTTTTGGCTAATGTGATCATTTCTTTTATGTGATGTCCTAGTCACACTGTACCTTTATTGAACGTTTGTGACACCAAGGTACACATCATTGTTGTGGGTCGCTAAATGATTACATGTAAATGTATTTCTGTCATTTCTGAAGCAAGACACGTGCTAGACCTCTTGGGCTCCGTTCTTATTTGTGTTCACTAAGCCCACTAAGTAAGTGCTGTTATATCTTTTTATGTCCGTCCTGTCAACACAGCGTACATTTGCTAAATGGCTAAATGAAAATTGCTTTGGCCGGATGGTGTCCTTCCTTGCCTCGCTGACTGATACCACATCAGTGGCTGCCAAGAAGGCACTATTTGAGGGATCGTTGTCCCTGACGTATGGTATGACTAATGCTGCTGTCCCTCTTCCCCAGGCCAAGTCCTACCGTCTCCCACCAGCTGCAGCAGGGCCAGGTCCAGGGGTCGTTTCCAGCGGGAGTTCTTGCTGAGGGCGAGGCCGTAGCCCGTGGTCGCAAACACCTTCCCCGAGCCGATGGTCATCACCTTGCAGCCATCGTCTCTCCTTGCCATGTAGTTCAGCACGGCTGCATCGTATATAAAGGCGTCCAGTTTGCTGCAGGGCAAAAGGGGGGAGGGGGGTGTATGTGTGGAGGAGGAGGGGGGGGGGGTAGGAACACAAGGCCCAGAGGAAAGAATAAAGACAAGAGAGGAGGTTATACATTGAGAGGGTGAAAAGGAGGTAGAGTTAGAGTGGGCAAGGGAGGACAAATATTTGATGATTAGGGAAAGTGTGTCTCGTGGCTTCAGATAAAACTGACATGCATCAATTATGGATGAAAGCTCTGCAGGACAGCATGTGGAGTGAGAGCAGAATCAGTTCAGTCTCCACTGGCTGCAAATCTGAAACACATCCAGGTGCCATATGCATTATGTAGGAGGTCCTGGACAACCTTTCCATCCCACCCCTCACTATGCAGAGACAGCCGTCCTCCTCTAATAAGCGCACACACACACACACACTCTCTCTCTCTCTCTCTCTCTCTTTCTCACACTACTCGAATACTTGAATGCCCCCCCCTTTCTCTCTCTCTCTCTCTCTCTCCCTCACACACACACACTACTCGAATACACCCACCCACCCACACACACACACACACACACAAGGTCAGTGCAGAGAGTGGCCGCCCAGCTGCTAAAACAGCACCTGTGGGAATGCTGCCAGGACAGAATATTTCCAGCCAGCTGGATATTAAGGATGCAATTTATAGCAGGTTAACTGTTTAACTTGGACACCAAAATCCTCTAATGGCAAGGGCGATAATGTATCAAGAGCCCTGCAACAACGCTGCAGCTTTGCCTGCAACCAGTGCCAAGGGGGAGAAGATGCCTACAAACTCTCGATACATCATCCCCGTTCAACTATTTGCATTCAATTACAACAGGAGCTGTGTGTTTGCATCCACAGACGAACACTGGAGTGGTGGTGGACCTGTTAACACACACATGCAGGTGCACAATTGATGAGCTGGTTCCTCTTGTAGACTAAGACAGCCAACAGTGTAGAAATCCATCGGTTCCAGTATAAGTGGGTTTTTGTACAGTGTCTGTCACAAGGGGGAGCAGACACTGTCAAACAGGAGTACACTGGTACCTGTTTGTTTGCGACAACAATGAGCATTCAGGACTAAGCCATAATTGCTGGACTGGAGAGCTTGTGAAGTTAATGGCACTTCATCCTTGAAAGGGATTCGAGATTTCTGTTTGAGGTTGGACAACTACCACCGAGAGAAGCAATTTATTTCACCAGTGACTTTGCATACTCCCTAGAGAAAAACACTCAAAATGTTTCAGTTTGTCCGCACTGGAGTTTTATACAAGTAAAAGCAATAACATTATAATTATGTTTATGACTTTTTGCAACAGAAACAATATTACTTTTGCTTTGCTTTCAAAATGACTTTAAAACGAAAGCCCTAAAACACTTTGAGTTTTGGGAATGTGGCCTGTTTTCCCCCGATGGTGAGATAGGTATTTGCATTAGTCTCCCTGTCACTTCCTCCACAGAATGGAGACAAGGCAATTTTAAATCTCTTTGTTCCAACATCCAAGTGGAGTGTGTAGACATATTTTCATTTTCAGCGCAGATGGAAAAAATAGCATGAAAGGCGGCTATTTTTTCTATCTTTAGAGATTGCACACACTGTGCACTGTGGTAATAGAGTTTCTATTTTAATGGCTGCGCTATCTGCTTCGATCTGCAGTTAACATCCTCAACCTCTTGGTCAGGTTCTCCTTAAAACTCTCGTCTGGTGCCTTAATGTACAAATGTTCATCTAAATGATACCACTGGGGATGGTGCTACACAATGTTTATATCTTATAAATAACCGTTTTAAGATTTTTTACAACCTTATTTATCCCATTTACCACTTCCGATGGAGGTTTTTATAGGCAACTGGTGTTGCAACTGGTGAAATAAATTCATAAATTGTCATGACACCTCCAACTCTATTGCCAAAAGATATCATTTAGCATGTCATCAAACTTTTATCAGTGCTAACTCTTTTGGTGTTGGTGTTTGCAAGGTGTTTTTTATACTGTTTAGTTAGTTTGCAAGTTTGGGACTACATTTTTATCTCAATGTACTGTATACATCACTCTCAGACACATAATATGTGAGCATGGACTGACCAAGCAAACAAATGTGATATAGACCCCTTCAGTCCGTTGCTAAAAGGTTTGCTGTTTAAACGTTCAAAAACAACACAGATAAGTTGTAACGAAAATGTAACGGACTATAGTGTAGTTTTTGTTTTTGTTTATCTCAGAGTTAAACCATTAGCTCAATATTGTTTTCTGTGTCACCGCAAATGCCTTAGTATCATTATTATTATTATTATTATTATCATTATTATTATTATTAATATTATTATTATTATTATTATTGTTGTTGTTGTTGTTGTTGTTTGTTTGTCATTGTACTGCTGTTTATATATTTCCTTTTGTCATTGTTTATTGCTGTATCATCCTAAGCCTAAAATGTAAAGCACATTGAATAACCACTGTGTGTATACTACACAAGCAAATTAAACTTAAACTTGAACATGATCTTGATCTTGAATATCTGGGGGAAACAAAATCATAGTATGTAGGTTATTTGAAACAGTATTTTTAATAGCGTCCTACTCAAAGGATGCACTGGAACTAACCCTGTCTTCAGGTTGTCGATGGCCTCCTCCACCCCTCTCTGGTTGTTGCGGACCATGTACTGGTGCATGTTGGGATAGTTGCTGCGGATGTTCTCCTCCGTACTGCCGTTGGGGACGGTGCCGAAGCGCAGCGGCGGGTACTGATCGGTGGGATGCTGGAACTGGAGGGGGGCAGAGATGAAAAGCGAGAGAGAAGAGAGAGAGAGAGAGAGAGAGAGAGAGAGAGAGAGAGAGAAAGAAGGAGGAGGAGAAGAGAGAGAAAGTGAGAACGAAGGATGGGCAGGGATGGGAGGGGAGGGGAGAGGAACGAGGGAGGAGGAGGGAAAAGACAAAAAGGTTTCTGCAAATTTCAGCAGAACGAAAGAACAAACACTCACAAATCCCTCCTCAACACCAAATGCACCCCCTTGTTCGACAGCTCTAAAGCAGGGGGAAGGGATGAAGCAGCAGAAAGCGCAGTGTGCCAAATCGACAGAAATGTAAGAATTATACGGTAATATCCTCAGCTTCAGCACAGAACAGAACAGCAGACAGGAAGGGGCTCCTTTACTGTACCAATATAGCAATTTATGATTTGAGAGAGATGTCTGCTTTTGATTAGATTGAACTCAGACAGTATATCCAATTGGATTTACCATGCAGTTTCTCACATCGACACACACAGTCATACAGTCACACACACGGTCACACACACACACACACACACACACACCTTTTTGTCACTGAGCCCTGACACAGTGTCGATGTATTCCTCCTGGATCATGAAAGCAGCCAGGTTGGCTGTGTAGCTGGCGAGGAAGATGACAGCGAAGAAGGCCCAGATCAGAACCATGATCTTGCTGGTGGTGCCCCGAGGATTCTCCACTGGCACCGAGTTATTAAACACCAGGGCCCACAGCAGCCACACCGACTTGCCTATGGTGAACTTGGAGCCTCCCGCCTCTGCTCGCGTGGATGGGGGGGAGAGAGAAAGAATGGATAGACAGATACATAGATAGATAGAGAGGGAGAGTGAAAGAGAGAATGAGAGAAAGAGAGAGGAAAAGAGGGAAAGAGGGAGATAAAGAGGGGGAGGGAAAGAGATGCAGAGAAACAGGAAGAACGTGTATGTGTGTGTGAGAGAGAGAGAGTATAATCAGTAGAGGTCATTACATGATTCAGGAATACAGTCATTGTTATATCACTAATATGAATCAAGTCCCACGCTCTCAGAGCGCCTTTTGTGTTCTGACACCCAAATGACATTACACGAAAGAGGAAATTAGACTGCCTTGTTGCAGGAGAGCAGACACAACAGAGAGATGTGCTGTTGAATGGTGGACAAAGCCGGACCACCAAAAGTTGGAGAGGATTTAATTATTCAGAAGGAGATTTAATAATTAAACAGTCAATTAAGGAGTTAATGGAATGACATTAAGATCCCCAATCCCCCATCACCCAAGCAAATAAGAAGTTTGGTGACTCGGCATATAACTTCCTTGTAGCTGATCCACTGCATCAGCTTGATCAGAGTGTTAAACTAATACCCATCAGTTGAATGACAGCAGGCTCTTAACAACACTCACTCTTGCCATTCTGCAGACTGCGGTTGTAGCCAACTGGACTGAAGAACTCGAACAGGAACACGGTCACCGCGACGACCGACAGGCACATGACAAACATCATCACCCACACCGCCGGACTGTAGGGTTCTGAAAAAAACACAAATCGCCGCGAGCAGGATCCGAGTTAGGCTGTAATCGGAACATTTACTCACAGGAGGAGTGCTTGTTCCCGCACTGCGGCGAGGCTTGGTGGTGCGATCCCAGCCTCCACAGGGAAAGTTATAGGAAAGCTTGAGGTTACCCATCAATGGCTCCTTCTAGGATATTCAATCATGCACTTACGGTAAACAAGAACTTCGTCTAGAATTTTTAAAGACATTTTTGGACTCTGTGCTCCACTCCTCTTCAAGTGTTTCGGCTATAGGCTAGAGAAGAGCATTATGCGTGTGTAATCATGCATGAAAGGCAGAAAGTTTATTAATATTTGAGCCAACACCCCATCAAATTGCCACTCTCCCTACAGTGCTCCTGAAGCAATGTGTTGTTTGGTGCAGTGTATGATTTTGTCCAAGCCAACACTGCAAGCTTGTTCGCCATTTACAGAGCCTGGACTATGGATCAACGCCACAGTTTATGTGAACACACACACACACACACACACACACACACACACACACAAGCACACGCACACTCACACGCACACACACACACACACACACACACACACACAGACACTGAACAGACAGCTAGAAGACCGCGAGGAGCAAATTCGCTGAATTAGACAAAAAGTGTGCTGAATAAGAATCACAGACTCTACCTTTAATTAATCGATTTAAATGAATTCACTGTGCTGTCCAGACACGCCGGCTGGAGAGTATTTAACCTTTCTACCCTCCTTCGTCCTACTCACCCAAGAAGGCTGAGGGTGAGACAGTGCCATTGCTGCGAGAGACCATGACACTGATCCCCGTCTCCACAAAGGGCACCGAGAACTCCACGACCTCTGACCTCTCCTCGTTGATGGTGAGGGAGCCGATGGCCATGTCCGCCCGCTTGGCCACCACCTGGAGCGTGAGGGGGTGAGAGCCACTTAATAAGGTGCAAAGGGATTACGATAGATCTGTCATAGTGTGTGCTGAAGCATTGCATTCTGTGGATATATTTGAAAACAAAAGTAGCTTACAGTTACCGTATTTTCCAGACTATAAGTCGCACCAGTGAAAAAATGTTTCATGAAGAGGAAAAAATCATATATATAAATATATATATATGTTGCACCTGAGTCGCAGGACCGGCCAAACTATGAAAAAAAGTGTGACTTATAGTCCGGAAAATACGGTACTTCCACTGACGAGCCAGTGGAGTTTCTATTTGGAGCATGCTGAATTGCTCTTTGACATTTTCAGCTTAATCTAATAATCAATTGTAATGATTAAATCTAATCTAATCAGCGTTCTTCAGTTCTTCATGTAAAAAAAAGGCCCTTTGAAGCCAAGAAGAACCCTATTCTACATTCATTGTGCAAAAGAGGATATCTGTTGTGAGCGAATAGATGTTGCATTTGGTAAGAAATTTGTGACCAGAGAGCTAGAGAAAAGAGAGTGGGGACACTCCTGTAAAAGAGCGTGGGAATAGACCCTTTCAACAATAAAAACAAAAACAATGCTTGAACATTCTATTTGGTTCCCAATCTACTTCCTCTGCATTAAGATAACATGTGGAATGTTAAAACGGAAGCCTTGTGGGGCCAACTATGATGCTGATAATGGAACTCTCTTGAAAATTATCAGCATCATAGTTGGCCCCACAAGACTTCCTTTTTAACATTCCATATGTTATCTTAATGCAGAGGAAGTAGATTGGGGCCCAAATAGAACGTTCAAGCATTGTTTTTGTTTTTATTGTTGAAAGGGTCCATTAGATGGCAGCGCTTTTTTTGGGCAGTCGTGCCTACAGTACTGGTTAGGGCTTCGGGCTTGCAACCGGAGGGTTGCCGGTTCGATCCCCGACCAGTAGGAACAGCTGAAGTGCCCTTGAGCAAGGCACCTAACCCCTCACTGCTCCCCGAGCGCCGCTGTAGCAGGCAGCTCATTGCATCGGGATTAGTGTGTGCTTCACCTCACTGTGGGTTCACTGTGTGTTTCACTAATTCACGGATTGGGATAAATGCAGAGACCAAATTTGCCTCATGGGATCAAAAGAGTATATATACTTATACTTTTCCATGCCCGTTTTGGGAGTTATGGGAGTTTTGGAACTGGTAACGGCCAATCACTTGGACAGTAGTCAATGCATCACTAGATTACGCTCTCCAGTGTCTCGAAACTCATCCCACCCTCCTGCGATACAGCCATTCAGAACAGGTTTACTTTTGATCGCGTGGCGCCGACATCAAAGAGTGTCGCGACTCTCTCTTTCTATGGCTCTGGGTGTGACCAACAGGTATGTCACCCGGATGTAACGCTGATAATGCGCCTCTTGTGCCACCACAAGGGGGCACTACAATGTCATTACAATTCACCAGGGCCAGCGACCAAAGAAGACGACAGCACAAAGAGGTGAAATGGCTCCTGACCTCCCCAACCATTCCGTTCCACTCCCCATTAATGTTCTTCCCGTGTCGGCCGTTGGTCACCAAGAACAGGTCATAGGTGAAGCCCACTATCTTGGCCAATCGCTTGAGGACGTCGATGCAGAAACCTTTGCAGCAGTGCTTCATGGATGTGGTGCCCTCTGCCACCACACTACAGGGAAAGACAAAAGAGAGAGAGAGAGAGAAGAAGAGAGAGAGAGAGAGAGAGAGAGAGAGAGAGAGAGAGAGAGAGAGAGAGAGAGAGATGTGAGAAAAATCCACAATAGTGTGAGGTGCAATGTGAGATAACATGAGATTGGGAGGAAAAGGAGGAGGAAGGGGGGGGGTAAAGAAAAGACAGAGATGGTTAGAAGAAGAGACGCCACACACCACACGAGAAGGAGAAGACAGAGAGAGCTGACATGCTATAGACCGATAGATGAAGACATCACACACTGCACTACAGTGGGAGAAGGGGAGCTAGGGATCACATACTACATAAAGAGTGAGAGAGAAAGAAAGAGACAGAGAGTGAAGATCACACATTACAAAGACAGAGAGAGAGATAGAGAGAGAGAGAGAGAGAGAGATAGAGAGAGAGAGAGAGATCACATTTTACAGGAAAATAATGAGACACCATGCATGGAAGATCTATTCAGAAGGACATCACACACACCATTGGAAGAGAGGAGACTGTTTTACACACTAGAGTGAAGTGGAGAGTCATGTAGGGATAAGATGGAGGAGAAAAAAGGAAACACTGACAGAGAGTACAAACAGACTATGTGATAAAAGTCCACTGACTATGTGATACAAGTCCACTATAGCAGCACTGAATATTCATAAGCGTGATGTATATTATGTATGATTTTAAGATGGGTTCCAGATTGCAGAAAAAGATCTGGAGAATGTATATGTTCATGTACAAAGAATCACAATTGGTTTGTATTTTCTGAGGATTTGGGCATAAAAATGGCTTTTATAGCCCATATATGTGCTCTAACCTCCTTTAATGCAGAGACATTTAAGAAATATTACCAAATGTATTGAGTTATTCATCTAGCGTTACCCTTCCTCTGAACTGTCATGCACTGTCAGTTCTTATTAGGGTAACAATGCTGCACTGAACGTCTGTGTGATGAGATCATGCTGACATTTTAAATGTTTCCGTTAAGGGTAGGAGCTTTGTTATATACTGTATTCTGTGAAAGATACTGACAATTATTTTGAATTGACGAACAGTACTGTAACTACACAAGTGAGTAAATAATTCATAGAAATCCAAAGTACAATGCAATATATTACAAATCCAACGATTGCGAGAGGGATCTCATGGTGACAGAAATTACAATAAAATCAAATTTTACCCCTGGAGATTTCCACCCCACAATATACATCTCGAACTTTCAGAAACACATTTTTACAGGGTGATTTAAACATGTAAAATAAAATGAAAATGGTTAAAAAAAAAAAGAATTACAGAATTTACACAAAACACAAACACAAAAATTGCACGTAAATCTATTTTTTAAAAATGCTAAATGAAACGAAAGATGCTTATTCTATCCCTTGTCCACCTTCCAATGTGTACTCCCAACACCATGTAACAGGAGCAGCTCCAACACTTCAAACTCAATCTAATTCCCATACCCTCCTCCAGGCCCTTAATTGCCTCTCCCAACGTCTGCATTTTACAGCCATTCACAGGAGCCGGGTCCCGATGAAGACTGATTGCACTCTCACTCAACTGGCACCAATCGGCCATTAAAATATCAACGGTCTATCTTGACGTAAATTAGCCACTTTTTCCCCAATTTACCTCTCTTTATTTTGGCCCTGATGTTAACTAGATTGAAACCTAAATACTGGCATTGTCCCAGAGAGCAGCCTGGTCTTATGCATGATACTGTATTAAACCAGTAATTATGCAGTAATTCTTAGTACATCTAGGCCAGTGTATTTTATTTACTGCTTATTCATCAAGCATTATTTGTTGTGCTTTGCACGTTTTTCTTACCACTGCTAATTGGGTCTATGTTGTATGTGCACAGTATGTTAATTCAGTGTGTCGTAATTGGCTCCATGGGGTATGTGCTACAGCATGTTGTATGTGCATGCCACATGGGCGTTGTATAGGTGTATGTAGGTGAGCTGGACATGCAGTGATGCTTCAGAACGCAACAGAAGTTCCATACAGTATGCTACGACAACAAAAGTGGTACTAAACCTCTTCAGTACTATGGCAGTTCACTTCAGTTCACTGAGTTCAGTTCACAGAGTTCTCTTCATTACATTACATTACATTACATGTGGCTGACACATTTTTAACCAAAGCGACTAACAACATGGTAAACAGTTTAAGCTCTTTAAAAACAATTCTCTCAACAATTCTAGGACAATTTAAAAAAGGTAGAATAGAATAAGAATAAGTGCATCAGTGAGTGCAGTTTTTAAACAGTCGAGTGTCAGTTCTAGTCAGGTGGTACATGTACGTGCTAGGATCAGCAAGACTAGTTGTAATGTTGTAGTTGTTCATACTTAGTGTTTGGTGAAATGCAACACAGACGGTACCCTGAAGGAAAGCAGACACCTTTCCATGTAGAACTCACACATAGCAGACTACTGAGTAGCTGAGCTCAGACTTCAGCTACGACACCAGCTGCCATCAGGTGCAAACATCCTGCACGTCTCAGCACTCCAAATTTCACCGCCACCTGAGGGTTAAATGCCCTCTCTGTCAGTGACTTGACCAGTGTTGTATTGCGACAACTGCTTTCACTCTGAATTTGCTACCTACAGGAGCTTGCCCTCGGTCAACTGTAGCCCCTGGTACAGTGACTCCAATGGCAACGGTGCAGACCCCACATGCCCCCCACCCCCCCACAACCCCCCCCCCCACCACCACCCCCCCCCCCCCCCCCACCACCACCGTGGCCCATCTCACCCAAGGCCTCCGCACAAAGGCAGCAACATGAGTGCAGTGCACACCGCTTTTGATGTTCCATTACATCAGATTCCATTGTTTTCAATACCACCCACTTGCACACCACCACTGAGCCCTATCACCGCGCGTGTGTTCAGTTCTATTTCGCTCGGCGCCGCTTAATAAAATCCATTGTTCGTCGAATGTATAGCAGCTAGAAATTTTGCATGTGCAATTGGCCAAGTGACAGAAAGTGTCATCATGTGGAATGTAGCGAGACACAGAGATGTTGGTGCCTGCTGGGGACGTCATCTTGAAATTCTCTAAACTCACCACAGTTCCACAACACCTCACCCTTGACCCTTGACCCTCGACCCTTGACCCCTCTGACCTGGAGTTGAAAGAGAGTCTGCAGGGGACGGAGTCGCGGATGCAGCCTGATGCCGGGTCGGCTGACTCCACGATGACGAAGGGCCGCTCCTCCAGCGTGACCACACGCAGGTGCTGGGCGTTGTCCAGCGGCTTGAGGAAAACGCCGTCGCGGGACCAGCGGGGGTACCGCAGCCTCAAGACTCCGTTCTCCCAAACGCCCACCTGTAGGAGCACACTCACTGGAATCAGGTTCTCCATTTTCTATTCTCTCCAAACATGATCATTCTTTCATCATATTATCCATGCTTTTCTATACCCTTTCTCTCATTTTTTAACATTATACAATAAGCAATATTTATTCTTTACGTCACAAAATGTATTGTATGCAGTCATATTATGTACAATATAAATGTATCGTGTGTATAGTTTTAAGTACAGGTACATTGTAGAGTGTGCTGTGTGTGTGTGTGTGTGTGTGTGTGTGTGTATGTGTGTGTGTGTGTGTGTGTGTGTGTGTGTGTGTGTGTGTGTGTGTGTGTGTGTGTGTGTGTGTGTCACACCTCCTCCCAGCCTCTCCCTGCTGAGTACCAGACAACGTCCAGCAAGGGATTGGCCAGGTAGCCTTCGCTGTTGAAAGAGTAGTCCCTTCCACCCATGGTTATGTTGCTAAAGAACCTGAGAGATTGAAGTGGAAACAGAGCAGAGAGAGGATAGGGACAAAGGGATAAACAGAGAGGAGAGAGGAGAGAGGGAAGGAGTGAGTAGGTGGGGTTAAGTAGAGTGTGGCAACAGAGCAGGTTAAGAAAGATGAACAGGACAGGTGATTGGAGGAGGAAGGAAAAGAGAAAGAGAGAGAGAGAGATAGAGAGAGAGAGAGAGAGAGAGAGAGAGAGAGAGAGAGAGAGAGAGAGGAGAAAGAAAGAGAGAGAGAGTACAGGATGTAAGGGCAAAGACACAGGGGAGGTTTAAGGGGGAGAGATAAGAGGTTGGAAATGAGACAGAGAAAAGAAAACAAAAAGGGCAGGATAGAGAAGAGAGAGAGAGAGGAAGAAAGAGATAAGAGACAGAATAGAGAGGGGAGGAGAGGGAGACGAGGGAGAGAATGCGATAGAGCAGAGGGTAGAGAGGAGGAGGAGAGGGGGAGATAACACCACGACCCTCTCATCTCCAGGTCAGGTGTGTCTGTTTGTTGTGCTGCACTGGCTCCTGCGCTGGGCACTAGGGAGAGGGAGAGCGCTGAGGAGAGCTGCATCTGATAATACCCAGCGGGGCCACAGGATGCCCAGGTAGAGCAGTGGACACATTGAGCAGGGATACGGAGAAGGAGAAAGACTGAATGAATGTGTGTGAGAGAGAGAGAGAGAGGATAGATGAATGGATAGATGGATAAATGAATGAATGAATGATTGAATGAATATGAATGAATATGAATGAATATGAATGAATGAATGAATGAATGAATGAATGAATTAATGAATGGATGGATGGATGGATGAATGAATGAAAGGGCAGATGGATGGACTGATGAATGAATGAGTAAGGTGAATGAGAAAGAAAATGCATGAATGAATGAATGGATAGATGGATGGATGAATGAATTAAAGGATGAATGTAAGGGCAGATGGATGGATGGATGGATGGATGGATGGATCGATGGATGAACAAACTAAACAAACGTTTAGTGTGAGCTGAATCCATATTGGTGAAAATGAACAGATGGGGTAAAATGATGAATGAGTGGCTGAATTACCAGATACAAGTGTGAATTAGCGAGTGAATAAAAGGAACAATTAGCAACCCAAGAGAACGGAGAGAAGGAGCGGAAGAATGGGCAGAAGGAATGAAGAGATAAGTGGGTAGAATGAAAGAGTGAATGAGAGCGACATAGCGACAAATGACTGAATAAAAAAGACAGAATAAAAAATGAACAATGAATGAGCCAGGAGGTTGAATACAGTGAGAAAAGAGAGAGAGAGAGAGAGGGAGAGAGAGAGAGAGAGAATGAGGGGGAGGAATGGAGAGAGAGAGAGGGAGGGTTGTAGAAAGACAGAGAAAAGAGAGAGTAGGAGAGAGGGATAGAGAGGAGGGAGAGAGGCAGGAAAGAGAGAGGGATAGAGAGACAGAGAGGGAAGGAGGGAGGGAAAGAGGGATAGAGAGAGGGATAGAGAGAGAGGGAGGCAGGAAGGACAGAGGGAGAGAGACAAAGAGGAGAGAGGGAGGCAGGAAGGAGAGAGGGATAGAGAGAGAGAGGAAAGGAGAGAGGGATAGAGAGAGGGGAAGGGAAGGAAGGAGGCAGGAGGTGGCAGCCGCATCCAGCTGCCAACACCTCTAGGGAGAGCCACTTGTGCGTCCCCTCCTGTGGCGTCCGGCTCCCAGCTGCACTCTGAGACCCTCAGCTCATCTTTAACAGCCAGCCCATCAGAGCTCTTAAGATGCGGGAGAATGACACAGGGAGAGAGGGAGACAGAGATGCTCTGGCACGTAGTCATGGCAACGGCGTGCCTCAGAGCCGCCGTGAGTGAGAGAGAAGTGTGTTGCAACTGACAGCGTTCAACCTTGAAACCTGCACAAATGAAATTCATTATGAATTTGTCAGCATTTTTCTTTCAACCCTACCCCTCTCTGTTCTGTTCATTCACTCTTTCTTTTTTATCTTTTTCTTTGTGTTGATGGAGACTTCTCTCTTTACAGTGGACACACTTTCATTTTTTATTCCCCTCATTACAAGAGTGACATGCACCTTATTTTTACGAGATTTCTCCAATAAATCTCCAACCTCCCTCCACCCCCCACCTCTCTTTTGTCATGCTTCTCCTCCAGTGGTAAACGAGTGTTTTGATTTATGATGTATAATTTATGAGATGCTCTGTGTTATACAGTATTTCGGTCCAGTGCGACTGCGGCAGCAGCAGACTGTAGCAGCAGCTGTTTGTGAGTGTGGACGCTCCAGACGACTGCAGCCACACGGCACTGTCGGGAGCCAGAGGACGTCTCAATCTCCACCTCTCCACTCCTCTCCTCTCCTCTCCTCTCACTCCTGTCCTATCACTCTTACTGCCCACTGTCTCACTATCTTAATTTTCCCCTGTGCCCCCTATCCTTCTCTCACTCTTTTCTTCCCCACATTCCTCCAGGGCGGCAACAAACAATTATTTTCAGATTCGATTAATCTGTCGATTATTTTCCCGATTTATCAAGCACTTGTTTAAAGGAGAAATTGGTAAAAAATGGCGAAAAAGTGACAGAGCTCAAGCATTATGTCCTCAAATGCCTTAAGTCCATACACCACAGATGTTTAGCGTAGTCATAGAGGACTAAATAAAGTCAAACATTTCCAAGTTTAAGGAAAATTCAAAGAACTTTAAGGATAGGAAGTTTTCTCAAAAAATAACAACTGATTAATGATTACCAAAATAGTTGCAGATTAATTCAATTTAAAATACAATAATTAATCGATTAATTGATTAATTGATTAATTGTTGCAGCCCTACTCCTGCTGTTCCTCTTCCTCCTCCTTCTCTTCTCTCTCTCACTGCTCACTTGTTCCCTCTCTTTATTTTCCCCTCCTTCTCTCACTCTCCTCCTCTTCCCCCTCTCCTTTCCCTCTTCTCTCACTCAGGATTCCCACTCTGAAAAGTGAAATGTAAAATTCCATGACTTTTCCCTGACAAAAAAAAAACAGAATTTCCATAACCTACTATATAATGAAGGGTACAATATATCGACCAAAGATTTCAGAACAGTCGCATAGCATTCAAGATTCTTTTACTTTTTTAGAGAGGGAGATTAATAACAGTCGCATAGCATTCAAGATTCTTTTACTTTTTTAGAGAGGGAGATTAATAACAGTCGCATAGCATTCAAGATTCTTTTACTTTTTTAGAGAGGGAGATTAATAACAGTCGCATAGCATTCAAGATTCTTTTACTTTTTTAGAGAGGGAGATTAATAAATGGCCATTGACTAACCACAACTACTCAAACAAGCAGTAAAGCGAATAACCAGATATACACCAATTCTGAGTGGAAATATATTTGTATCAATGTATTTTGGCAAGTACATTTTTATACTGCTACAACAAAATTCCATTATATTCCAGAAATGGGAAATGGGAACCCTGCACTCTCCTCCTCATCCCCCTCTCATGTCAGTCTCCTGCTCTCCTCCCTTTACCTCCTTCTCCCACTGTGTCCACTTGTTCTCTTTTTTTTTATTTCTCCCTCTTTCGCCCACTCTCCCCCTTCCCCCTCTCATTTCACTCTTCTCCTCTCCTCAGCTCTCACTCTCCACTGACTCACTCTCCTCCTTTTGTCCCTCCTGCTCACTCCTCTTCCTCTCCTCTCCTCTTCCTCTCACTTCTCTCCTCTCCTCTCCTCTCCTACTCTCATCCGTCTGCCGAGAGGCAACACAACATGATGGTGATGGATAGGGCTCCTTAAATGTCACACAAACAGGGACATGCATCAAAAAACACACACTGGCACACATACTGTGCACACACACACACACACACACACACACACACACACACACACACACACACAAATAATCACACACTTTCAAAGACACACACTCACTTTGCGGCCAGACACTCGGCGGGGGTGGGTGGATGGAAGGTGAATCAGATCCATTGATCAGAATAAGAGCGACGAGGGAGAGAAATCTCCCTCTCATTCCCTCTCTATCCCCCCTTCTTTCTCTCCCTCTCTCTCTCTCTCTCTCTCTCTCTCTCTCTCTCTCTCTATCTCTCTCCCTGTGTCTTTCCCCTCCCCAGCCCCCCTCTTTTTTTACATGATTATTTTGAAGCTTCATCCGGAAATAACACGACAGTTTAAAAACAACATTTATGCCTGTGGCCCACATCCATTTCATTTGGGGAGCGGAAGGCACAGAATGTGACAGCATGCTAGGATTCCATTCCAACTCGGAATCCACACAACCACTGATCTTTCCTGCCTGGTGCAATGTTGTCATGGCGACAAAGTCATTGACATTACATGTGTTTATTTTTGCTTTTTTTCCTCTCTCTCTCTTCCTCTCAAATCCTGTACATTGTCGAGAAAAACAAATATCCTCAAGCTACGACGTATTTGAATACAGATCACAGATTTCAATCCTGGCACAAACGCTGAAGACACAAGAGAGAGGACAAAGACGGGATGACGACGTACCACCGTGAAAGAGGATAGAAAGAAGAAGAGAGAATAAAAACGACAGATGACATGAAGGGGAAAAAGAGAGGGTAAGATAGGAGTCTGGGGGGATGAGAGAAATGGAGGAGGAGAGTAAACCACATCTGAGAGAGAGGGAGAGGCCAGTATTTAAACATCAGAGACATTCAGAGGATTTTAATGTGTCCATTAAAACTACATTAGCATCCTGATGAGGGACGGCTGCTTCTTTCGCTCTGTGTTTGTGTGTGTGTCTGTGTGTGTGTGTGTGTGTGTGCGCGTGTTGATGTGTGTGTGGGGGTGTGGGTGTGTGTGCCTGTTGATGTGTGTTTGTGTGCGTACATCTGTACGAATTTGTGCAAGTGTGCATTAGAGTGCATGAGTGCATGTGTATGCTTTAGTGTGTCAGTCAGTGTGTGAATGAATGTGTCACTGTGTGTGTGTGCATGTGTGTGTCTAGGTGCATTTGTGTAATTACACAGACGCACATCTGTGTCAGAACGCAGACCATGTGCAGTGGTGTGTTCTGTGGACGCCTTTCACAATTGTGTTTGTGCACACATGCCTTTAATACATATTAACCTTTTGTGTCTCCACCATATTTTACCCAATTAACCAATTTACATGCAAAACGCTGCCACATGCAAACACTTCCAGGGAGAGACAGAGAGGGAGAGAGAAAGAAAGAGAGAGAGGGAGAGAGAGAGAGAGAGAGAGAGAGAGAGACAGAGAGAGAGAGAGAGAAAGAAAGAGAGGGAGAGAGGGAGAGAGAGAGAGAGAGAGAGAGAGATGAGGGGAAATAGGGGAACAATACAATAGAAGAGGGCAAAGCTCAGAACTGATAAATAAACAGCGGTCGATAGAGACCAGCAGGTAATGGGGGAGGAGGAGGGGGGGGGGTGAGGATAGGCATGAGTATGGATAAAATAGAGAGAGATAGCATCGCTAGCGAGATAGCTCCGTCAACAAGCAAAGAGGAGCAAGTGTGAGGAGAGAGATGGCCCAACAGCAGGACTAATCTCGGGAGAAAGGGGGTGATGAAGAGCCTGGCGCCCAGGTAGGACGCCGGAGGAGCAGAGAAAGGAAGAGGTGAGGCGTGCAAGAGGAGACGGGGACACAGGGAAGACATGAAAGAAGGAGTTCGGTGCGCGCGGGGGGATAATTATACAATTATCTACCCAGCATGCTGAGGCAACAACAGGAGACTCTTACACGCAGATTCCTGACAGCAGTGGCAGTACCGGCAGCCGAACAGTAGGGGGCAACAAATCTGTGCGACTGGCTGCGGGGACTTATCGCCACTTAATTTTCTGCTCATGGTAGCACTGACTTCAACATGGGGATGGTGATGGTGTGTGTGTGTGTGTGTGTGTGTGTATGTGTGTGTGTGTGTGTGTGTGTGTGTGTGTGTGTGTGTGTGTGTGTGTGTGTGTGTGTGTGTGTGTGTGGGTGGACTGGTTTTAACATCCGGGATCTCACTCCCCAAAGGCACACAACCTGAAACTCTGTGAGCTACGTGGAGACACAAAATAGCCCTGAAATATGCTTGCGCTACACACTTATGGTGAAGTCAATGGAGTGAGTGAATGGGGGGAAAAAAGAGCTGACCCTGACTACTGCAGCGGCTGAAAAAGGGACTGAATAGAGCTGGAGAGGAGCATCATGGGAAACGTCTCTCCCATCGTACTGTGGGCTTTTTGTCGACAGCCTGGCAGTGTGCTCTGGAGAGTGGAGGACTGGCTTGATGATTCTGACACAGTGGTGTTAATATAACTACTGAGTCATCAGGTCTCCGCAGCACAATCTGTACTGGTAATATTCACCTTCTAGCAAGTCCTGCCACTGCCATTTTTCATTTGGCTGAATACATAAAAATAGGGTTGCTGCCCAGTTTATGTTGTTAAATGTGACATAGCCATGTAAAATAAAGGCTTTTTATACATGTTTGGATACGAAGAGTGCCTTGGATTTCCTCCTTTTTCAAATAACGTTTGTATTCCCTAAACCAAAGAGCACCTTCGATTTTATCTGCAATTCCTGAGCACTTTGGATTTTTCCTCATCACATAAAAACAGAAAGCTTTTATTTTTAAAATTTCTACAACCATTAAAATGTATTCAAATTCAAGTTCTTTTTTACAAGGACAGCCCTGATTCCTTTAAAGACAACATAAACTTCTGGCTAGGAAGATGCTTTCTAATAACCTGCTGGCATCCAATCCAATCCAATCATGCAGATTCATTAGACAC
Source organism: Alosa pseudoharengus (assembly GCF_046254945.1). Classification (NCBI taxonomy): domain Eukaryota; kingdom Metazoa; phylum Chordata; class Actinopteri; order Clupeiformes; family Clupeidae; genus Alosa; species Alosa pseudoharengus. Next base: position 9,228,425 of record NW_027468685.1, read on the forward strand.
CCCCGTTCTCACCTAATCCTATCCGGTATCCTCTGCGTCTGGTTCCCGTCTGTGTTGCAGTTGCCGGCGAAGCTTGTCCACCGCTGGCTGCCGTACTCTCGCCGGAGCGCCATGGCGCCGTGGGTGAGCACCGACACGCCCTTGGAGATGCGGCGGCGCGGCTCGTCCCTCCAGCCCTGGGGCCGCACGGCCAGCAGCGCCTTGGGCAAGCCCTCCATGCCCAGGCCAGAGAGCGCCGGGCCCACGGCGAACCACAGGTGCGACGGCGTGGCCTGACCGGTCGCCCATGCCGCCCGGAAGACGAACTCGGCCTCCTCCTGGGAGCAGTAGAGCAGACGCACCTGCAGGAGCGGGAGAAGGACGGGGGCGGGAGAGGAGAGGGAAAGGTTGAGACAGGCTAAGAGACGGAGAGAGAGAATGAGAGAGATAGAGAGAGAGAGAGAGAGAGAGAGAGAGAGACAGAGGGCTGGGTAAGGTTGAGACAGGCTAAGAGACGGAGAGAGAGAATGAGAGAGAGAGAGAGAGAAAGAGACAGAGAGAGGGCTGGGTAAGGTTGAGACAGGCCAAGAGACGGAGAGAGAGAGAGAGAGGCAATGCAGTAAACGAGAGGAAAGTAAGGTAGAAACAAATGAATAGATGGAGAGAGAGAGAGAGAGAGAGAGATGCAAGGCAGTAAATGAGAGGAGGGTAAGGTTGAAACAAATGGAGAGATGGAGAGAGAGAGAGAGAGGCAATGCAGTAAACAAG
>NW_027468685.1:9236671-9291671 GCF_046254945.1 Alosa pseudoharengus
GAACCCCACTCAATTAAAGCCCTCAGAGTTACCTTGACCGAAATATTTAAACATCTGATGCAATTAATTACCGCCCTGATTGGAGCAATTAAAGGCCTTTGCCGAGCTCTGGGATGACTGTCTGTTCAGGGGGAGCTCGGGATGTCTCTGGAGACTCTACTTTCGGGAACGCTGCGTCTCTCATTATTCCAGTCTACACTTCTTTTCCCAGGATGCGGGCAAGACAAGAGTGTGTGTGTGTGTTTGAGGTGTTGTGTGTGACTGTGTATGTGTGTGTGTGTGTGTGTGTGTGTGTGTGTGTGTGTGTGTGTGTGTGTGTGTGTGTGTGTGTGTGTGTGTGTGTGTGTGTGAAAAGTCTGCCATGCTAATGTCTAGTTTGCTTCTCAGGGGTAGCCACAGTCAGTGTATGACAGATTAATCTGAGTTGCGCACCTGGTGTGTCATGATTAGACTGTGTGCCTGCAATTTTCTGATTGAGGTTAATTTGAATTTGATTAATATTTTGCTTTCGTTGCATTGTCTGATTCGGGTGCAAGGGGGTTGGGGGGAGTTTGGGCAGAGTATATGAGTTCACTTGTCAACATCATCTATTTCTATTCACATCAGACAAGTCTTTAAAATAGCCATATCATTTATTTGACGAAAACGCATTAATTTGTAAATGAGCGTGGAATTTAATCTGACTTACCATGGATAACCACATATTCAAATCTCTTTCCCAACATAAACTCATCCAATTAAATCATGCCAGTCAGCTGCTGTTAAGTAGCCAACATGTCAGGGTGGGGGTATATGAGAGAGAGTAAGTGTGTGTGTGTGTGTGTGTGTGTGTGTGTGACGATTTCCTTTCAATCCTTACATCACCCATCGATTGAGGTCTGGGAAAGCACCAGAGGGTTTTCTTAAGGGGTTCTCGTGCCAATTAATCTCCCAAATTAGCCCATTAAGAATCTCCAGGAATGAAAGCGCACTCCAAAGATATAAACCGTGATAAAAGTAGTATAATACGGTCTGATGTCTAAAAAGCAAAATCACTGCTGGAGAAGATCCCTTGAAATTACTTGCACAACTTTTCTCTGGCTGTTTTTAGGTGCGAGGCTTGGACGCAGCAAGCTCTAAATAAATAATGTTCTTCTGCTCTCTGCGCTGCGCCGCGCTAGTCTCTCCCTTAGCTAGATAAACATACACCCAGGTTACAGGTGGAGCTCCGAGGAACCTGACAGCCAGGGATGAATATTGATCGCAGCGTAGGATGCACAGGCTCTGCTTGCCACTAACACCAGCACTTCTTCCGCCACTCACCTGTACATGGCCGATAACATTTACATTTTTGTCATTAAGCTTGCGCTTTCATCCCAAGAAAACGTCCACAACGACGCACGCATACTGATACCCAGAGGTTTGTGTGTCCACGGCTCTGTGTTATCTGGGGAGGTTTTAAAGCTGTGCTCCGCTGGTAGAGAGCCATGAGTTTGTTATTGAAATGCAACATTGAGTAGCTACAGTATGCAAACTCAGTGAGCCGACTGACAGTATAGGAATTGGATTTTTTTTTATCAATAACAGGGAACACAACCAGTGTTGCTGGCAACACGGAACTCTCTCAGGTGAACTGCAGGAATTATGTAAGAAGAGTCAAAAATGACATAGAATAGACCATAGATATCAGAAAGCTAGATTCCGCCGAGTTCTATTAGGTGGCATACGTGAACGTGTGCCTTTCTGTCTATGGGCAACACTTGCTGGCAATCAGACACCTGTCTGATTTCCAGTCAGAGTCACATGTTTCTCCATTGCCCTCCAGTGATTGTTACCCCCACCAATATGACGGCGATATTTATGTACATTCTGGAGCCCAATGCGGTATCTAGCTTTCTAATATCTATGGAATAGACCTCTGAAGTTCGGCTACAAAAAGGACCCAAAGCTGCCATCTTTGCCCATATAAGGACATCCGGGTGTTAATTGAACTACTGTACTATACTACTGTACTACTGCAAAACATCTGCATTCCAAACTTATTTGTTCCTGCAAAAGTTTAAAAGGTGCAATAATTCAAATCGCAAGATATTGGATCTCCATATATGAGCAAAGATGCCAGTGTTTTTACCCTGGCTTTGTTGAACAAGGAGAGTTCGGTTCATGGTCACAAAACATGGTTGTTTCCCTCTTAATGTGCAAATCTCTGACTTTGAAATAACCACTAAAAAATTTGAAGTATGTGAAGCAAATCTGAAGAATATCTGAAGAAAGACAGTTTGTGACGCAAATGCAGACTGTGACCTAAACCATCCCACTGATCACTGATCAGGTAAAGTTGCTGGGACCTACTGTATTGTAAACTGTCTTTGGCTGCAAGCCAGCCAATCAGCGTAAACAAAGCTCACTTATTTATTAATGTGGGTGCCAGATACTGTAAGCCTGACGGGGCACTAGATATCATAATTTGGTTCCCCAGCCTAATTATAGGGTTGCAAATGGGCTTGTAAAATAGTATCTGAGGATGTTTTTGGCAGACCAAAGTTGCGTACCTTCTAACAGGGTAAACTATTATCTAAGACAAGTATGTGTAACTATGGTAATTCTATGGCAGGGTGGGTGCCTTCTTAAGCACTGTGTCAAGTAGCACTTATCTGCTTGATCAACTTTAGTTGATTTGAAATGTAGATAAAGGAGAATTCTCATTCAGTTGTGCAGTGGGCTAATGAAAAAGGATTTCCTATCTCTCTGGTCAACTTCATTCACACAAATGGTCTTCACTTGCATCAGATCTTAAAGGTACAGTCCCCAATTCTGCTGAAAGATTCTTGATACGGTTATGGTTATGGAATTTAACAGACGCCTTTGTCCAAAGCAACTTACAAAATAAAACAATATAATAGTTAAAAATGAAGAGTAAAAGTTGGTAAGACTACATCAAGGAAAATAGCACAATAACAATAATGTCAATGCAATATTAACAGTCAATAACGAAATAAACAAATACCATAAATATACAAAGCATAACTCACAAGAACCATGTAATCAATAAAGTTTAAGCTGAACAGATATGTCTTTAGACCCCTCTTGAAAGACCCAAAAGTATTGCAGGAATGCAGAGCACTGAGCAACTCATTCCATCAACAAACTCAACATACTGTATATGATATTTGAGCTCAACAACATTTACACCACTTTTCCAATTTACAGAGCAAGGACTGTGCATGAACACTGCATCTAACAAAACATGTATTAGATTGGAATCACAGATTATACCTTCAATGACATCAGTTCAGATATTTAAAAAGTGCAGTCCCCGATTCAGGAGATATTGTCAGCTCAGCCCTTCCATAATTGGCTAGAATGGTGCATTGGAGTATTTTTCCAATTTATAGATCTAGGATTATGTGTGAAAACACTCTGACCAAAGGTGTATTAGATTAGAATAGTAGACTGTCCCTTTAATGCCTTATTTTCCAGTGTATTTTCGCCAATATCTTGTTTCTATCCTTTCATCTCCTGCTCTGATTATGACATTGTAAGTCGCTTTGGATAAAAGTGTCTGTTGGTACCCGGTCCGTTCCATGTGCCCAATCCGTCCAGTTCAGGAATTGTCTCAGGTTAAACTCTCCTCTCCTCACGTTAACAACAAATTAGCTTAACTGCTTAAGCCCTTTATGAGCACTGACTTCTGGGCATGTGCAAAACAGACTAGACACCCAGTACTGACTAGACCAGGGGTGGCAAACATAAGGCCCAGGGGCCAGATCAGGCCCGCCAGCAGGTTTCACACCCAGATGTTTTAGGTAGGAAGGGAACATTAGAAAAAAAGATCACATCCAGTTGTCTTCAACAATGTGTAATAAGCAATGTCTCTATGATATGATAAATTGATAACCTAGCACTACAAACCATCCTCAGGAAGGAAGAAGCGGAAAAACTAACATGGAAATAGGGCATTACAAGAGAGAAAGAGCTGTATATGACAGCAGTATATTATTTGTACTTATCACCAGGAGAGAAGAAAAACTCTTTTCTGATTGGCTGGCGGGTGGCCTTTAATTCTGAATAACAGGACACCGTTCCATATCAATGCTTATGAATGGTAACTATAACAACCATAGTAGGACGATGGTTGCAGCGCTCTAGAATCTTTTGGTTGCAGGCTTCCCAACAATGGAATCAACTGTAAATAAACTAACTGTCCATGCTAAAGTTGTACAACAAGCTGAACTAGTGAGCTTCTTTTTAAACAGAACCGCGTGTTTCCAGTGTTTACAGTGGCAACCGGGTGATAAGCGGGATAACGGCCTTGGAGGTGTGTCCTGTTATACGGAATTAATGGACTTGGGCGGAGGCTGCGCGTCGGGGAGTTTTTGCCCCTCGCCCTCGTCCATTAATTCCGTATAACAGGACACCTCGGCGGCCGTTATCCCTTACTTGTTTGCTCATAAGTGATATGATCAAATTACACTCTGATACCCATGCAGAAAATTATAATGACCATGACAATGACGGCCCCCCACGAGGTCTCATTCCAACAAATCCGGCCCACTACCTAATATGAGTTTGACACCCCTGGACCAGACAGTATCTGCTAAATAACATAACGACTATGACTGTACCTTTAATGCCTTCCTTTCCAGCATCTACTTTTACGAGGTCTATTCTTTCTTCTCCTACTCTGATAATGATGATGTAGATCCTTTTGGATCGACTGTGTCTATAACCCTTAAAGGAGTACCGTCACACCAGTGTGACGGGAATGTTGAGAAATGAACGTTCTAAAGAATATCTGGGTTCATTGAATTCAACATAGAATTTTAGAACCTTCAATTGTTGCGGAACTTAGAACGTTCAAAAACCTACACCTTTAAGGGGGCTTTCATCCAAAATCTGTTTTTCTATTCTTTCTTTTCTTACTTTGACTATATAGGTCACTTTGGATAAATGTGTCTAATGTTGTAAATGACTTAACCAAAGTAAAAGTTCACTAATATTTAGCAGACACTTCTATTCAACGCGGCATGGACTCACAGAAGTTGGGTTTGGGAGTCAAACCCGGGTCAACCGGTTGTCATTGGTGATGCCCTCTCCATTTTCAAAAAACTCCTGAAGACCCAGCTCTTTCTCCTCTCATAGCACTGCTTACAACAAGTCTTGCTGATCCTAGCACTTACCAACTGTCTTGAACTGACACTCAACTGTTTAAAAACAGCACTCACTGATGCACTTATTCTTACAGTACTAATTGTTGAGGGAATTGCTTTAAAACTTTTTTTTAAACTGTTTACCATGTTGTTAGTCGCTTTGGTTAAAAATGTGTCAGCTCAATGTAATGTAATAATGTAATGTAATGTAATGCCCACCACACCCCTACTCACCTGGGGCTCTCTGCCGAGCCCCGCCCCTCCGCCCACGGCCACGATGGGCACGCCGGTCTGCGCCGAGACGAACTCGAGCATGGGTGCCAGCGGGGCTTGGTCGAGCGGAGGCGGTCGCTCCTGCTCGAACACCAGGCCCTGCAGCGGCGTGGTGGCCAGCAGGTCGCACAGCTGCAGCAGCAGGCTGCCGGGGCTGCTCTCGTTCACCGTCAGCCAGATGACGTTGGCCGAGCCCGAGGGGGTCACCACGCTGTCGCCCACCGTGCCGGCCCAGCCCCCGCCCATGCCTCCGCGGCCCGAGCCCCCGCCTCCCCCTCCGATGCCGCCGACGCCGCCGCCGACGCCACGGACGCCCCTTCCGCTGCCACCGCCGCCGCCCGCGTCCAGGAGCAGGGAGGAGCCCGAGTGCACGACGGCGATGTTGACGCCGCCGGACACGCCGCCCGAGTCCCTCTCTCTCTCCCGGGGGCGCAGCAGCAGGGGAGGGGAGGGGTGTGCGGGCCCCGTGCAGGCCAGCACGGCCAACAGGAAGGAGAGCGCGGGTCTGGAGGCCATGGAGATGGCGGATATGATGGGCAGGGGGGGGGGGTACGCACAGGAAGACAACCTGGGGTGAGAGAAAGCTAAGAGTGAAGGAGGAAGAGAGAGAGAGAGAGAGAGAGAGAGAGAGAGATTGGGGGAGAGAGGAAGAGAGATAACACAACCGATAAGCAAAACTGTTGCACTGGCATGTCACGATGAATGAAAACACAAAACCAAAAGAAACTTTTCCGATCCAGGAATGAATTGCCGTAAACGGTGAAGTACATATTAAACCATAAGTTGTGAATAAGTCCAGGAGGGATATGCTAACAAAAAAAAATAATGGGACAAGTGCACTGTCTCGGACCTCAACCGATCTCAACAGAAGGGCTCACATCTCAAAACCAGCCCTACATTCAAACATTCATCAATTAAGGCTCCATAAACATCCAACTCAATCCTCTCCTCCCTGGCAATGGGACACACACTCTGCTCCAGGCGATGGTTGTAGAGTCCCCCCCCCCCCCCACACACCCCACCCCATCCTCAGCCCCTCAACAGCCCCTTTCCCGCCCCACCTCGCGGCCAATCACAATTCATTCGCCCCATTCGCTGATTCATGAGTTAGTTGCACACCATTGGAGGGCTCCGAATCTCTGCTATAAATCTGCGAGGCCATAAAGCGCGCCTTCGAGGCGTAGAAGCCCTGCAGGGGTAAGAGAATGAACAGCAGTGAGGGAGAGAGCAGAGTATATGCGGGGAGGAGGAGGAGGAGGAGGGGGGGGGGCATGGGGGGATTGTTCTGAGCAGTAGGGTATGCTCCGGTGAGGTGCAGGGTAAGTAGTGAGACAGAGAGAAAGAGAGAGAGAGGGGGAGAGAGGGAGTGTGGGAGAGTGAGAGGGAGAGTGCGAGGGAGAGGGGTGAGGCGGAGTGCAAGTAGTGAAGGGGGGGAGTGGGAGAGAGAGAGAGCGGGAGAGAGAGGAAGAGAGAGAATGGGAGACAGAGAGGGAGAGGGAGAGAGAGAGAGAGAAAGGGGGAGACTGGAAGAGAGAATGAGAGAGTGGAAGAGAGAAAGAGAGAGAGAGAGAATGAGAGAGGGGATCCTGTGCCAGAGCCTAAGAAGTGGTTGAAGAGACACAAACGGCAGGCAATGTAAAGAAGCTGCACTCCATGAATCATCCCCCTGTCACAGCGTGGGCCAGCCTTATCCACCCCAATCCCCATCACGCCAACCCCCCCCCCTCCCCATTCACTCTCTTTAATTAACCTCGCTGCTGAGCTACACACACACACACACATGCATACATTACCAACACGTACACATACAGTTAATTAGACTCAGATACTTACTGATAAACACACACACCAGCAAATGTATATATCGGCTAATGTATATTGCACGGGAAGGGACACAAAAGAGTACATAAAGCCCTTTCATGACACTTTCATACCCTTTATTCATTAGTCCACTAAACACACAAACACACACACACACACACACAAAGCATTCTTATTCAATGCTGGCACGAAATCTACATTTTCCCACACACACACTGTAACTGACAAACTGTAGTCTGCAAAACCTGCATACCTGTGAGACTAGCAAATTCATTAGAATTCAAACAAGATGTACAGTATAACCTCAACACATGTGCCATAGTATCAGGCAAACCTGTACACGGATAGAGTGCACTTTTACAGTGCACCCACTAAAACACACACACACACACACACACACACACACACACACACACACACACACACACACCAATCAAAAAATCTATATCTGTCTCTCAGCCGCACTGGCTGTGTTTCATGGCCCTTTAGTAATGGCAGAAGCATAAGGCTTGCTGACATCAGACTTTTTTCCTTTCCTCCTTCCTCCACTCTCTCTTTCTCTCTCTCTCTGTCTCTCTCTCTCTATCTCTCTCTGTCTGCCCCTCTCTCTCTCTCTCTCTAATTCCTCTCACTCACACATTCCTCCGTCTTTTGACATGGCATCCTCATCAGAGGAAGAAGCGGCGGATTAAGACGCTGGCGGCGACGCAGCTCAAGGCTTGAGGGGGGGGGAGACGAGGGACCGCGTGGGGTCCACGAGGCCGGCGGAGCCCCGAAGAGAAGGAGGAGAGAGAGCAGGGGGAACGCCAGGAGTGGAAAGAGAAATATTTATCAGAGGAGAGCCAGGAGAGAACGCGAGGCCGAGAGACAGACGAGCAGTTGGTGGGGAGGGGAGAAATGGGGGGAAATTGTGAGGCGTCGAGAAAATTGTTGCATTATTAAGCCTTGTAAGGCTCATCAGCACTGGAGATATAGGGGCCCTCACACACACACACACACACACACACACACACACACACACACACATAGAAGCATGCCCACACACACACACACACAGGTGCATGCACACACACACACACATACACACACACACACACACACACACATTAACAAACACACACACACACACACACACACACACATAGAAGCATGCCCACACACACACACACACAGGTGCATGCACACACACACACACACACACACACACACACACACACACACACACACATTAACAAACACACAGGCACACACATACACACACACACACACACACACACACACACACATAGAAGCATGCCCACACACACATACACACAGGTGCATGCACACACACACACACACACACACACACACACACACACACACACACACACATTAACAAACAAACAGGCACACACATACACACACACACACACACACATTAACAAACACACAGGCACACACATACACACACACACACACACACACACACACATAGAAGCATGCCCTCACACACACACACACACAGGTGCATGCACACACACACACACACACACACACACACACACACACACACACACACACACACACATACACTCACACACACACACATTAACAAACACACAGGCACACACATACACACACACACACACACATTAACAAACACACACACACATACACACACACACACACACATTAACAAACACACAGGCACACACATACACACACACACACACACATTAACATACACACAGGCACACACATACACACACACACACACACACACACACACACACATACACACACACACACACACACACATACACACACACACACACATTAACAAACACACACACACACACACACACATTAACAAACACACACACACACACACACACACGTGTATTACTGTCCATTGGGGGGTGAGCCACCTCGCTCTGGATAAAAAGTGTTTTCAGTTCACAAAAATGGACAACGCAAAGCAAGCACGCGAGGACACCAGTGGGCATTGTGCTGTTGTTGCTATGGCAGACCACGACACTGCCGCCTCTCCCCTGACTCATTTCACTTCTCCTGTCCCGGTCCGCAGAGACACAGCAGGCCAAATAACCAATCTACTCCGTCTCATCTGGGACCGGGCGGCCACGGTGGCAAACCAACGCTGAGGCAGTGGAGGGACATCTGGGATAGGCGGAAAGAGTGTGTGTGTGTGTGGGGGGGGGGGGGGGGGGGGCTGGGGAGAGAGTGTGTGTGTATGTGTGTGGGGGGGGAGAGAGTGTGTGTGTGTGTGTGTGGGGGAGAGAGTGTGTGTGTGTGTGTAGGGGGGGGGGGGCTCGGGGGCTGAATGTGGCCCTCACCTCTGCAGAGCCTCAGAGGAACTGAGCAGAGCAGAGCAGCAGCAGTCCTCTCTGTTGCTCTGAGCTTTCTCTTCGCAGCACGCCACTGAGCTAAAATATTCAAAACTGAAGAAGGCAAAAGCAGGAGCGAGAGCGAGACAGAGAGAGAGAGAGAGAGAGAGAGAAAATACATAACCATTAAAAAATGCATCTGATCAACAGAAACCTCAAAGAAGCCAAGAAATACCATATGCTGGTGGTGCGCAGGCAGGGAGCCCATGTGTGTAGTTGATTGAACTGGATCAGAGCCTTATTGTGCTCTTGCAGCCCAGCAAGGCGCGCCGCGGCACACGGAGGGTTCCCAAAGGAACCGGAGGCAGAACCTGGGGAAGCAGCGGGGAGACGGACTGCAAGTGGCCCGCAAAGGAACCACCGAGGAACCGCCAAGATCATTGAGAGTGCAGAATGCGGGCCGGTCCAAATGGATCGGGGAGAGAGGTGTAAGGACTCCGCGTGCTGGAGTCGGGGGTTTCACCGTTGTTACTATGGAAACGTGGCTTGATTAACTTACGTGGATGAAAGGCAGTGCCGGCCTATGTAGGTAGCACTTCAATTACGCCCATATAACAGAATTGCAATGTCAGCCATAAAACAAAAGCAGACGGGGAGAAATGCAACACACATATTACCGTGTAACAATTCATTAAAACGTGAGGTGGCCATACTTCATCCTGGTGGCTTCGGAGGACATTAGTTTGAGAACAACAGAGCACATGGCATTTATGGCTGTGTCTGGGGGCTTCTGGGAAAGCTTTTAATACTGCAGATCTAGCCCGGCGTAACTTACAGTGCGAGCTGCATATCGCAGTGGAGGATGAAGTCACACCGGATCACACACCGCTGAGCTACACCCAGATTAGCTGTCACCCCCTCCCCGTCTTTGTACTCACACACACACGTACACACACCAGCCCTCACACAAACCAACACACACACACACAGACACACACACACACACACACACACACACACACACACACACACACACACACACACACACACACACACACACACACACATACACATACACACGTGTGCACACACACACAAATACACATACACAAACACAGAGAGACAGAGAGAGAGAGAGAGAGGAGAGATACTGTAAGAATACTTACACATACACCAATAAACAAACACACCCATACACATGCACACACGTACACACACACACACACACACACACACACACACACACACACACACACACACACAGACACACAGACACACACACACACAGAGAGAGAGACAGAGAGAGAGACACACACACACAGACACAGAGAGCGAGATACTCACAAATGCTATCACAGGCAAAAAATATGCACAGACTCAAGAACACTAACACATGCACAACCACTCACAGACACACACACTGTCCTATTTAAACCTCTGTCTCTTCTTGGCGTCTTCTGAGACTATGGCCGACAACAAACACTTGGCTACCTGGAATTCTGATTGCTACCTCTAAACTCAATAAGCAGAGCTAACTGGACTGTGACTGTCCTCGCTCTAGTCCAGAGATTATGTACTTGCACGGCACGGAAACCGACATCACAAACACTTCCTCATCTCAAAAGCCAACAGATGCAAAGACTACGTGGTTAAGGTGGCATTAAAAATCAGCAATAAAAATTCAGGAAAATGGAAAAATTGCCTTTGTCAGGCCTCCAGCCATATCCTTCAGAAAAAAAAAACATTTTGTTGCGGCATCTGGCATAGTATGATTTGAGGGCATGTTTTTTATAACGGTGTAGCAGAGTGTGCCGGCAGTTTAAGGCTAAGGTGCGCACCACAGATGGCAGTGTGTTTAGAGCACAGGCCTGCGTATAACTGCGCCTCCCTGGAGGACGGCACTCAACCTGAATGGCCCCCATAAAAAAACCGAGGGCCCCAAATGAATGATTAGTGTTCCCGTACAGCTTAAAGCTATAACGTGAGGACCCCTGCCATCGTAAGCCCCTTTTACAGACACCTTCATGAAAAATCCATTACCCAGGAGTGCTTGAATCAACAAAACTAGCAAAAGCCGCACACAACAAGCTCTGCACAAAGACGCATAGGTCGCATACAGTAGGTGTTTAACGCAGCCTTGTCACTTCCCTTGAAGCGCACAATAGAGGGGTGGCTATATAGTGTCTGGTTAGTCATCTATGAGCTCCTTTCCACTAGCGTGCTCTACTCTCTGATTTTGTGGTCACATGGTAACACTTAAAGGTGTGCCGTCACACCGGTGTGACTGGAATGTTGGAAAATGAACGTTCTATAGAATATCTGGGTTCATTGAATTCAACATAGAATTTTGGACCCCTTGAATTGTTGCGGAACAGAATCTTATGTTAGAAGGTTCAAAGACCCACACCTTTAAAGCTGCTGTTGTAGATTGTGAGCAGCCTCGCCCACAGAAGCTCGGCACACTGTAACTGACATGACCTCTTTAGGATTCTACCTGCAGTGTGTCTCCCTCTCGTATGGTGTCTCGTAATTAATGCCTCCTTTGGTCTTTCAAATGGAACAGCTTTAGCCCCCCTCCAACAAAAGATGCTGAATAAACCCCCAGCTTTTCATCTTCACCTTCATGCTATTGATCCAGCGCCTTGCGATCAAGGATGAGGATGTACATGACTCAAAACGCAATCTGAATTTGTACCGACGCATAAACCGACATCGCGACAAATTAGACTGCCTTGCATCGAATGTTTGATGTGATCTCGCTCCCGCGGTTGGGCAAAGCTCGGCAACGGAGATGGTGATGGAGGTACGTTGCGGTCGGGACGGAGAGCTGGCAGCGATGACGGCGACTCCCTGTTGAGCGTTGGGAGCCGGCTGATGAACTAGCAACCCGCACCAGCTCTCCTGAGGAGAACTTTAATAACCTCCAGCCAGCAGATTTTTTTCCTCAGGGAATCCTTGGAAGATATCCAAGCGCACAACACCAATCATCCAACCAACACAAACACACACCCACGCATACGCACAAGCTCACTTACTGTAGGCACACACACACCACCACCACACACACACACACACACACACACACACACACACACACACACACACACACACACACACACACACCCACGCTCAAGTCATTTTGTTCCTGTCAGACCAAACCGTTTTTCACAGCTCTCCAGGAACGGCCTCTTCCTGGCGAAGGTGGAATTTCACGCAGGTGAAAGATGGATTCCTGCCCCACCCTGGGCACTGACCCATCCGACACACACCTCCAGGAGCCTCTGTTGCTCCCCTCTCCACCCGGCACAGACATCCGCACCGGCGCCGGCGCCAGCATGACACGCTGCCGAAGGCGTCCGTTCTGGGCCGATCAACACCACACTACAAACAACAACAACAAAAAAACCAACAACAACAAACATCTCATCTGCCCTGGTGTGAGAGGTCCGGGCCAAAGATGTCCAAACGGGTTCTCATCACAGGCGGGAAGCCGGCGCGGCGAAACGGCGCATCAGTCACAACAAATATCAGCTGAAAAAATCAGCGCAGTCAAAACAGTCGCGCCGATGACATATTCCGTGTAGTGACAAACGGCAAACATCCGCGCTGGTACAGTTAGTTAGGCTGCTTAGTGGGGAAATGCATACACGTCCGCACTGGGGGGGGGGGAACACAGCACAGCAACAGACATCTGCACAGATAATCAGCTCAAGCACATCAACTGGCACTCTAGACTGCCACACAGTCTATCTTGGCACACCGTGGCACAAAGCTACGGCCAAAAATGCCTCTGCTTAGCATTTCACATTTCACAGCCACATTGTTTATTAGAGTAAGGGCCGCAGCAGACTTGTGTAGTGTGCGTGTGTGCCCTAGTTGTCTGCATAGCTAGGCAGCCCATTCTGACACAGATGTCTGCTCCATTAGACTGGTACATCTTGCCCATTGAAGAGGCCTGCCCCCCGCCACCATGAGTACTCTTGTGTGTCCCTCGATGGACCGACCAACACACCACCGTGCTTCTGTTCAGCGTCCCCTCGCTCTAATCTTCTCATCTCTCACTCTCTCTCTCCCTCCCTCCCTCTCTCTCTCCCCATCCCTCTCTCTCTCTCACTCTCTTTCTCTCTCTCTCTCGCTCTCTCCCATTCAGAAATGTGATCATTAGCTATGGCACGTCAATTTCCCTTCCAATTTGGCGCCCATAAGGAGAAATCAGCAAACCCATTCGGCAGAGGAAAGAGAAACGAGAAAAACGAGACTTTTTTCCCCCAATGCGATACTAAGCACTGTCTGTGTCTCTGTGCCTCCCTCTCGGCTGGAGGGAGGAGGAACAGCTTTCCATTTTTATTACTGAGGGGTGCGGTGCAGTACTGTGCGTTCGCACTCTGCATGCAAGCCACTTCACTCATAGAAATTGTGCTGGGAACAAAGTTAGGCGCAAAGCACAGTGGAGTCACAGGGCGAGAATACTCTGGACAGAATGAAGACCACAGCATATAGCCATATACACACTATACATGTACGCAGACTACGCACATACGCACATACTCATACATTCTCATACACATACACAATACACATATACTCATACATATACACACACACACACACACACACACACACACACACACACACACACACACACACACACACACTCATAAACATATACATATACTCACACACACACACACACACACATACACACATACACATACACACATACTCACACTCAAATAGAACACATAAACATAAACATAAACATACACACACACACACACATACACACATTTGTATTGTGTAGCATGAATGCACACCTGTTTATGTGTTTATGTGAGCTGTGTCAATATTTGTTGCGAGGTGCACTCTGAAACTCAATGACAATCTGTTGTAGCAATCTGCTGGGGTGATGCTGTCGTTGTTGTCGTTGGTTGCAGTCAGTGCAGTGGTCCCACATGCTAGGGCTCGGCTCGGCTACTCCGAGTAGCATTCAACAGCGCAAGGAAAGTAAGCAATCAACAGGCCACCACTGACCTTGCTAACAATGTTCTTAACAATCATTACCGTAATGAGATTTAAAAGGGAAAGCAGGCAGGGTCGGGGAGGAGGCAGCTGCAGGCGCGGATGCTGTATTTCTCTCGGAAATTACAGACGGGAAGGTGGAGAGGTGAAAGAGTCAAAGACACAGAGAGGCAGATGAAAGGAGAATTGGGGAGGGAGAGGGAGGGGGGGAGGGAGAGAGAGAGAGAAGAGTGTGTGTGTTGGGGGAGGGGGTCAAAGGAGAAGGACAGGGGGAGAATTCAACAAGGGCAGAACAAGAGAACGCTGTACGACTTACACAAGGGTATTACAGAAAATAAAAGGAAATGCCCAACGTCTTTCTCTTTTCTTCCCTCTCTTCCATCCTTTCCCCCTCTCCTCTCATTTGTGGCCCCCACAACTCCCCTCCTCCTCCTACTCCTCCTCTCTCCTTCCCTCCCTTGGTCCCTGCCTCTTCCACCCTTCTCATGTTGAAAGGCCTTCATTTCTCCAACTGAGCCCCATTTGCCTGCTCTAATGAGCTGATATTTAGCTGGCGCGGAGTCAGACTCCTCAACCAGGCACAAGCAGTCCCTCAGCCTCTGCAGACGCCCCAACAACAGCAGCCCAGAATGTTCTTCAGTTCCATGTTCTTCAGTTCCATGTTCTTCAGTTCCGTTCCAACTCCACAGTTCCACAGTGCAACAGAGGCACTCAGAACTTCAGCCATCAAAAAGAGGGGGGAAAAAACTGATTAAAAAAAACTGATTATGCTTTCGATTCTCTATTAATCCCAGTCACCAGTACTCCACCACTGTGGCACTGTAGTCAATCAGTCTCACACGGCGCCCTATTACACTAAGCACAGCCACAGACTTCCGTTTTGATCAAACTGTTGGACAGACATTACTGTGGCCACACAAACTGCACACAGTCCTAGCAGATTTGACTACTCTCACATCAGGAAAATATGAATATCATTACAAAGTAACACATATTCATTCCAAACCGTTTAGATACAGGACATTGCAATACAGATGTGTAGACTACCGAATGTACCAAATGCAGTTTTAAACAGTAATCAACAGCTTTTTTGCATGCAGACCATGTTTCAAATTCATCTTCCCACACAAACATATTGTGGCAGGCCTTATGTCAGTTTAGCTAATTAATGCCAAAAAACATTTGACCACTTTTCAAAATTCCTGCTTACAGTACATGTGTTGAGTATCAGCAAGATTGTCATTGAATGACAAACTATTTACTGGCTTAGCCTAATGTACCAAAAAAGAAACCAAACTGTGACTTCAGTACCGAGATACATACCAAATTGTTATTTTTGTGTACCGTTACACCCCTACTACAAATATACAATATTAATATACAGTATATTACCGGTGCACCAACTAATGATGAAAGATAATGTCCATGAATCAACACTACGGCATCCAATGTCATATTAGGTCAGGTCTAAGCAATGACACAGCAGTCCTCCCGACACTCATAACTACTTCAAACATCCTCAGTATGTCACATTTCCACTGAAACCTGCTTCAGCCTCACTGTGCAGAGCAATGCATGTATCACTCGATAGAATAGCCTACGTACCCCCTCATCACAGCATCAGACCCATCCAAAACAAATTACATTTTGGCGCATTTCTTGTTGTATAGTGTGGTGGATGACTTCAGTGGAGGGTAATAAACATGTAGGCTGCTGGAAATGATGACTTGATGATGATGATGATGATGATGATGATGACCCTTTCTCATGAAGGTGGGATGAAGATGGGTTGAGGGTGACAGTGGGAAGGTTCAAGATTAAGGGGAGGCCTAAAACTACTAACGGAAAAACAAAAAAACATGGTCCCTAAGTCGTGGATCCACTCCTGGGAAACAGTCCTTCTTGACAACACACCAGTCATGATGCCACGCGATTTTTAGACTAAAACATTTTACTGCAAACATCACCTAACCAACCGCTAGCTGTTTGTGTCCTAAATAAACTGTAAAAAAACGTGATCTCTGTGGACAGCCCAGGCTCCAAAAACGGCAACAAAAACAACCTGTGCAAACCTAGCCCATAAAAACATAACAAACTGTTCCAGCAAATCACAGACGAGATGCTCGTTTAGGAGAGTTTCAATTGCACGGGAGCAGCACGGGAGGGAGGGGTAGGAAGTAGCGAGCTACATGTAGCTCTCTGTTTTGTTTGAAAGTCAACAGAAGTGACGGTAACCAGCATCGCTTAGAGCACCTTTAAAGACATGATTCATTCCAGAAGTACAGCAAATAAAAAATAAAATAATATTCTGCTATTATCCACTCAGCAGCATGTCTGTAAGCAAAAGCACAAAGTGGGTTACCCTGGGAAATGTGATTGACCAGAAGCGACTGCCCACCATTCACATTCGCCATGCAGAAGAAAGACTACACATGTCCTAGAATAGAGAGACAACTCCTTTTGTGCCTTTCAGACAAAGAAAAAAAAACTAAAAATGGGGTTCCACTGACACAAGGATGACTAGATAATGACAGAACAAGCCATTTTGGACAAGACACAATAGTAAAGCTGCATCAGTGTGTCTCACCACCACACACTACACACTGGTTCAATACTGAAATTTGACCAGCACAACAACAGATCGCAAGACTACATTACACACACCACACACTGGTTCAATACTGAAATTTGACCAGCACAACAGCACATCATTACACTACAAGACTACATTAGTTGTGTAATGGTTCACTTTCTCTATAGATTTGTTTTTACCACAGTCGCTGAACCACGGTTTAGTTTGTATCACAGTTTGCCTTGAGAGGAAATTGAGGTTGCTCTCAATTCAAGTATTTCTGTCCTTTTCAACTACATAGAATTTTAACAATGAAAAAAAATATTTGCAAACTGTACAAATTCAATCAAATCTCATTTCTTGACATCACTTTGGGCAGTTCAGTGCAGACGAACAATGTTCCAAGCAACTGATGTTTGCGTCTCAGGTCTGTACGCTTTCCATTTCATTGCAGTAATTATTTCTGTGTTCACTGGCATTTTGAAAGACAAACTGTGTGCTATTGATAGAGTAGCCAGGTTCTACATCATTTTTCAGATTCCATGGTTCAGTGCACACAAAACCAGGACAGTGTTTCAGCTTCAACAAAAAAATCCTCACACACCTCATTGCCAATACAGCAACTTTCTGTGCTGTTATTCAGAACCATGGGCCACAGGTTGGCCTCCCAACTACCCTTATAGTGATCGATCCACAGTCCTTTACAGTTACGCTTTTGATGTACCTTCGTGTTCTTCTCTCCATACAAAGCATAAGGCCCTGGCTGCCTGGCCCTGCATAAAATTACTTACTGGTGAGAGAGAGAGAGCGACCTTTTCTTTCAGCCAAATAAGTGCACAGGTATCAGCTTGAGCAAAGTGAATGAGCCTCGCCCCAGAGTCTCAGGGACGGTGTGCCAGGTGTAATTATCAGCCCTCCCGAGACACTATCACACACACACGCCGTAACACGAGACCACTTGCTGGGTACGGCTCTGCCAGACAGATGAGTCTGGAGAAGACGGGCCACAGCCAGACCTAATTTAAATAAAGGGCTTTTTTATTTGGGGGGGGGGGGGGGGAGAGAAAAGCAGCCTACTTCTGTTAAACTAGTTTTAGGCCTTTTCCACTGACAGATAAACCGACTCTGCTTTGGTTCACACTCCAGATGCTGAACTGGTTGAAGGCTTTTTGACCAAAAATAAATTTGTTCAGATTCAGAACCTGGAGAGTTGGTTTTGAGCAGGAGCTAAAAGTTCAGTTCATTCCACAGTTCAGTTTTGTGAGCCCAGGGCTCCCTTGAAAAAGAGATGTCAAGATCTCAATGGGACTGGTAAAGTAAAGGATAAATAAAAAAATAAAATAATATAAATAAAGTTATGCACACAACATCTACTTATGACTCCTCCTTGACCCTCTACTTATGACTCCTCCTTGGTTTCATTCAAAACTGTTGGAAATGCAGGCTGACTCACTTAACAGCACCAAGGTTTAAAGAATGATGAATGGAACCAGTTCAAGAATCTGTTGAACACCCCATACCTCAGCAGGCAATTTCCGAGACTATATCTGCTTGAGTGTATCTAGCAGATCTATACGGTATTATAGTTTACATTGTGATATGGTCTGGAAATCCCGAAATGAGCTTAGAGTCTTACATTTTGTGCCTTACTGTCCTCAGATTTGTGAAATGCATATTCCAAACCACACAAACCCAAAAGAATGCCATATTGCAAACAGTAAGATCCATACAAGCGTACCATATTACAAACAGTAATTCATACAAGCATACCATATTGCAAACAGTAAAACTCATACATGCATACCATATTGCAAAGTCAAACAGTAAAATCCTACAATCACACCATATCCCAAACAGTAAAACTCATACCATATTGCAAACAGCACAATCCATACAAGCACTGTCTTCAGGTTTAAGTTTCCAATATATATATTTCTAAGCTCACTACACCCAAAGGAAATCCCAGGGAGGGATTCATATCATTTTGCAAACAGTAAAATTCATAGAAAGACAACTCCCTAAATAAACAGAAGAAAAATGCCTGAATAATGATTTTAATGACTGAATACAGTCACTACGACACCACAAATGCAAAGCCTCCTACAAAAATATGTTAATAATATTAAAAACCGGTAAGCAACAAAAATATGTCAGTAATATAAAAAAAAACATTAAAAAGCCATATTCAGAACTAGCTAGGCTACTTCTTTCTGTTCTAGTCAAAAAATGACAATCAAGCCCTTCTTAGCATATCATGATTACAGCTGTTACTTTTTTACTGTCAGGGCACCGCATTTTCATTAAAAAACACACACACACATCATTGCATAAGTAGCCTGTACTTTGTATCCACTGACAGTCTTATTACTGTATTTTCTTCATCACCATAGCGACTCTGGTCGTTGATATTTGAATATACAAACAATCAAATCACACTCCTTCCTGATGCTGATTGGCTGAACAACTCTTTATGGTGCGGTCCCGAAACCCACATGGTTGTTTCCCATTTACAAAATCAGGATGGGTTATGAACACTGTAGTTTAGGCACATACACAGAACAGACAGCTCGAAGACTGCAGTGCAGAAAGCTATTTGATTAATCCGACAGAAAGTGTTTTGGATTAGAATCCACGACTGCACCTTTAAGTTCTAATGCTGACTGAGTATGGATGTGCATGCCATGAGAAAAGTGTGCAATATATATATGTTGATGGCCTCAGGCCATTCAGAGTGAGATGGCACAAAGGCAGTAACTACTGAGGATGCTTCTATGTTGTCTTCAATAGTAGCTGCTGCAACTCTCTTGAGTGTTATTGAGCCAACCCATCCATCATAAAAAAAAACAGAAAGGAGAGATGATGAGGTTTATTTCAAACGATGTAACAGATGAGCATGCATAGCTGATGCAAGGGGCGGGCGGTTTTCATTTAAACCGGTTTGGAAGGCAAGTGCGACGTGCCGTCACATTCCACACCGGAACCGTACAGACGACCAGCTGCCAAGCTACTTGGGGAGGGGGGGGGGGGGGGGCTGTGAATCAGGTCAGCATGTGGCGCCAGTATTTTAGGTGGCGTGTGCGGACTCTGTGGACTACTACTTCAAGATTACAGCACCAGCTCAGGTGGTTACAGCAACCCCTCTAGGGAATGTTTCAGCCAGACAGTTCTGTTTCTGATGTGCGCGTTTGAGCTCGGCTGGGGTAAATTCTGATGACATCCGTATAGCTGACCAGCTAGGTATATGTGCTCTCGGAGTTATCTGTGTGCTAACACAAGCGCGAGAGTGATTACTCTGTTCCAGCACATCCTGTCGTGTTCTCACTGCAGTGCTTTAAGAGACACAGAGCTCGCCCAGGGCTTATTTTTACTTACGTGTGATGGATTGCTTTGGCATGAATTTTCTTTTCCTTTCTTTTCCCTTTTGCTTGTTCTCCTTTCCTTAAAATAGACATCGGGAAAAATCACTCTTTCCCTGTTCTTGATATATCATACTGTTGGTGGCTGTTGCTGCAATAGATGGCTTTTCATATCACAAGCCTCATTATAACTTTTTCAATTAATTCAACATCAGGGCCCTTCACAGCTGGGGACATACTGTATTATTATTATTGTCGGGGTAAATGGCTGGAACCAGAGGAACAGTTACGGATGCTGCAAACATTTTTGTTCTGATAAGTCTCTCCCCTGTTGCACTGCATTATCACATTTCAAGGATGCATCATTAGATCCCTGTATATATATATATATGCTTTCAACATGGCATCTCAAAGAAGGACTTAAAGGGCATCCATTGATCTTCCAGAGCCGAAAAAAGACAGAGGGGGAAAACAATCAATAGTCCTCCTTTTTTGTTGTTTCTGAAGTTCACAGTGAAGTTTTCTCATATTTTGTTGGTTGAGGTACTATTTTCAAGTTGGTCAACAGCACGTTGGGCCAGACAAAACTTGCTCTGAAGCTCAGGAGACCCCATAAGACGATGGTGCATTGTGAATCTGTCACAGGTAGGAGTGCTGTTGCTGGTAAGACAAACAGGGCCATCCATAAAATAAACAGTGATAAATAATGGATTATTCTAAGTAAATAATAAATAGGGAAAGCTCCACCAAGCTCCGGAGGCTTTATTACTGTAGTTTACGACAGACGTGGCGAGGCTTCCCAACTGTTGAGGATTTTTGCTTTTCATGGCTCGTCTCCCTCTCCCCTGCAGATTCCTAAATCAATGGTCATGCATGACCTATCAGAGAACAGCAGGCTTTAAGCCATCCGATTACACAGAGGCGCACCAGTTACCGGCAAATGTAAATACTGTCTCTCAAATGTAGCGCAACTGTTCTTATTCTGTCATGAGTCTTTGGCAAACAATGAACCCTAAAAACCTTAGCCTGATGTGTGCACAATGGCATCAAAACATTCAGGAGAGCAAAATCAAATAATTTTTTTTCATACAGAAATACCTGGGTAAAAAAAAGAGACCCCAGTTTATTCTCACAGGGACCCTTTTTACAACATACATACTGAATAAAACAAGAAATTGCCACAGTTCCAGCACCAATAAAAAAAATAAATCCTACACATTTCTAGACAAACTGAGACATGCAAGACTGAAATCAGATTAGGCCTGCTGTATTTGTACCACATGGGTTGTAGACCAAAGTTTTTAGGTGTATGTCGAATCTCAAGTGTCATTTGTATGTCATCCTAATGTCCACCTTGCGGCTGAGAGATTCCAATCAAGCATCAGAATAATCGATCCACAAGACAACTAATCAATCGACAAGACCAATCAGTCTTTGCTCTCGCACACAATCTTGCACTTCCAGCCCCCTCCCTCTGGTTTGACAGTCCCAGCTGGAGGGCAGACAGACAGACAGCACTCCCCCGCGGGGATATTAAGAGTTTTCAAATTCCATGATAGCTAAATGTTGCCTTCTTACCCCTTCCCTTCTTCCTTCCTCCCTTCCTTCCTTCCGCCTGAATTAATGTACCAGCATGGAGGAATTCAAAAATAATCCCATTTCTGCACGCGCTCCTTGTCTAATCATATTCCTTCTGGGGCAACGGCAAATCTAAAGAGAGCAGCCTGAGTTTGAATTATACCCCCCGGCCCTGAGGTGAGATGCAGGGAGGGGGGTAAACGGGGTGAGGGGTTGGTGGGGGGTTGTGCAGGGGGACTGCTCGGGGAGGAGGAGGAGGGGGGTGGGGGTTGGTGGCAGCAGCAACAGCAGCAGGAGATGGAGCAACTGTGACGGCAGCAGCAGCAGCATCAGTAGCAGCAGTAGGAGCAGCAACAGTGCCAGGTTTATGTATAGCATCCTGCTGCCACGGCGACAGTCACTGCTTTGGAACCTTTTTGCACCAGCAGCCTTTTCTGCTCCCAACCCCCGGCGGAGGAGGCCAGGAGGACCACTGCTGTCAGTGCCTCTCTCAGTCAAACGCCATGAGAACCCAGCCAGCCAGCCAGCCAGCCAGCCAGCCAAACAGTCAGCCAGCTATGAGCTTTGCAGAGCCAGCTGGGCGGTAGAGCCAGCCGAGGCCAGAAGTGCTGACTCCATCAAGCCAACGTGTGCAAATGAAATGTCAATTTACATAGGGACAAAGGGGATTCGCGATCAATGGCCCGGGACAAATGTTAGCACTCGTCCGATAAGCAAGGTGTGTTGGTGGTCGGTGGTGGCGACGGTGGTGGTGGTGACAGGCGGGTATGCTGGTGGGTCAGGTGAGGGTGGCAGAGGTTTACAGCTCGTTTAAAACAACGATGTGACTAGAGAAAGAGAGGACGAGAGAGGGGACAGAGAGCGTGGCGAGCGCTCCGTTCCGCTTGCCTGTTTCGCGGTTTTATTTGGACAAGTCATCAGTCCAGCGGTCAAACACAAAGAGACTTCATTTCAGCCGTGCTGGTCCAAGACTGAGAGAGACCCCAAAAAGAAAAATCAATAGGCACCAAGGTTACTGAAAATACGAAAGAATGGAGAAAGAACACAGCCGCCGGCTTCGAAAACTAAATCAAACACATGAATCAGAATATGACTGATATGAAGCTTCATCACTCATTCATGAGGTCGACACTGTATGCCAAAGAATCTGCACTCTGCGACAGTAGTGCATTTTCTTCTTCTATCATATGTAAAGGAAAGAAACATAGGCCTATATCCACTCTTCTGCTTGGTAAATGCTGCTAACATGTTTGGTCTAGCAATGGACTATTACGCAAAAAAATGGCTGTCCTTTGATGTTGATGATTCAATTTAAATCGCATTCACATGAGTCATGGAAGCCATCAGTTCCATCTGGAAGAATTGGCTAAGTCCTCCTCCATTTTACAACGTATATGCAAGACTGGCGAATGCCACTAACAGCCCATATCCCCCTATGGGTCCAATCATTTGAGCTTATTTAACACCAAACTGAAGCGCAAATCAGTTCTTTCCGGGCAGGAAGTAAATCCTGAAGGACGCAGACTGTGTGTGTTTTTCTAAGCGGCTCGGCTGTTTAACTAAATCACTTCCACAACAGCTGCCCGCATTGGCTGTGAAAGTAGCTGTCGCTGTCGTACACAGACGCGCCTACAGGAACCCTGACAACTCTTCGAGGGCAAAAAAATGTCACAGGGGTCAGAGGTGAGTGCATGAGGTGGCAGGGGAGCTGTTGTTTCCCCTCAGCATTGACGACCTGTCGGAGCTGTCATTACGGGGCTACCTTGTGGACGGCCACTGCTCCACTTTGGCAAGCAAAGGAAGGCTCTGTCGAAAAGTGGGATTTCATTTCTCCTTCTCCGCTGGGGTGCCCCTGTGCACGACACCCTCGGTCCCCAGGGAACAATGAGATTGAGAGAGGCTGGGGGTGTTGGGCGCAGGGAAAAATAATGAAAGGAGGGGGGCTGGAGGCTGAGATGGGGGGGGGGGGGTTGAAAGAGATAGGGGATTTGGGGGCTGGCGAAGCAGATAATAATTAGCAGCTTCTCACTTTCCTCTGTCAAGCTACAATGTCTTTTTAGTCTCTGCCTGCTTTGCATAGCAGACGGACAAATCCGACCAAGCCATGATGTCTGGCGATACTCGACAGCCTTCTTTCAGTTGGGCTCAGATTAAGAGGGCTTTAATTTGTGTTGTGGGTGTTGCTGTCCTCACAGTGGCTTTGTTACTCGATAAAGACTAGTAAAGGGGCAGCCTTGACATCCCCGAAAGAAGTACACAGGAAAACATTTGCTCGAGGCAGAACAGGCCAGTCCATCTTGCAGAGGTAAGAGTGCAGTATGAATTATGGGATTTGTGTGGATGATAACATCATAACATGTCCCTGGCATATGTACTGTAAGCTGTTTAGAAGGCATGGGAGGCAGCGGGACAGAAAACTGTGTATTACCCAGGGGGTTGAAACCACTATGGAACTATGGAAACCACAAAAAGACAAGAATCCCAAGAAAACAAAGAAACTAAAAGCCATGACATCCTTGGAATCTTGTAAATGTCAGCATTTGGAATTCATCTTGACATCATATAAAATGGTATAATTATATGAGACACATCATCTGAGCTACAGTGTATGTCCTTACTTAGTTTAATTCCTCTCCTTGGCTTGACACCATTTTCTGTTCAAATGGTTAAAAAAAAAGCCTCACGTATTCCCTACACTCCATAGTCTATGCAAATTCTGGTGCAGAGTTATTCTAAATGCAGGAATCATTCTCTTGGTGCTATGAAATATGCTTAAATGGATATCTTAGGCTATGCCCACTGCCAGAGTGGCAGTTCATCCGATCCAATTAAAAACAAACACTTGCAGACGGTATCTACAGTACATGTTCCAGCTTATCTTCACAGCATAGTTACAACTGTCATTGCCACTCAGGTCCTCAGCAAAGCCACGCGGAAACTGAGAAACTAAGTGTTATTCTCTGAGGCCTTAGCAACAGGTTGATCCACACAAAACAGTTTTTTCAGATTCCCAGAATCCTCACACAGTACTCCCTCTGACGTACTTATCAAAGGTTCATCCCCACATTGGCCAATTTTGTTTGACATTGGCCTGATGCATAAATCGAACTCAAATAAATGACTTCAAACTGATAATATAACACATGCCCTGCTAGCATATGAGGTAGCCTATCGCAATGCTTCATCATTTCAATAAAACAGCTGCACTGTATTGTATTTGACTAAGATGCGTGTCTTCATTTTTTTGTGTATTTTATTGCAGCTGATATCTGAAAACTATTAGCTCTGACATTTACCCTGATATGATAAAAAAAAAGATGAAAAGAGGGGCAGAGAGAACAGAGGGAGTATAGGGCTTAGAAAATCTGTTGTCATAAATACCAACTTTCCTGACAGGCTAGCAGTTGGCCAAGATGATTTGTGTGTGTGTGTGTGTGTGTCTGTGTGTGTGTGTGTGTGTTTGTGTGTGTGTGTGTGTGTGTGGTGAGAAACGTCCATCCACTCTGCACTGATGCATTGTGGGTATGATGCACTACTGTGACGAACTAAAGGTGGGAGGTGGCGTATCGAAGCAGCTGGCACAGGATACTAGGAAGGGCAGAGGAGTTGGGGGAGCATTTGGCATCCACTTTTACCGACAGCCTTTCCCAAATCCCACAAGCCTTCTCTGTCACGCAGAAAGAAAAATAGCTGCATCAAACCCCCGTCAGAAACCCCCACAACCCCCAGCCTTCAAGAAGCACTCTAAACCACTCATAATCAAGTGCCGAATATTCCACTTATCCGAGCGTGGAGAGGGTGAAGCTTTTTTCAGCTCATAAATTGGACAGCTGTGTCCGGAGGAGGTGTTCTACCAGGGATGGCTATCTCCATGGGTGCCAGGGTGCATCCCTGCCATCCCGCCTGTAAAGCTTAAAAAAATAAATGGGGGCCCAAGCTGTCACCTTGCACCTTGCGGGGAGCTTTCGGGAGCCCTGCAGGGGCCTCATCACCCATGGGGCCCTGTCTCTGAGTGTCAACCCAGCCGAGTGATTTCCCCAGGCGCACGGCCACATGTCGTCACCACAGACCTACAAAGGGGGCAAAGGAATTTGATTTGCTGCCACTAGCTGTGAGCGGGAAAACAAAACAAAAAAAACACAATTTTGGTGGAGAGATCTCTCAAAAACGAACATCTGAGAGAGAGAGGACGAGAAGGGCAAACGCCATGCCAGAGGTTCTCAGGGGCAAGATGGGATGTGGGATAGGACTGCACTGGAGCGGGTCTCTCACTGTATGCTCAGCGACTCTTGTTTGAAGAGGGTGGTACGTTTTGTTTAAACAGGCCTTGGTATTACCAGCACATTGTCAAAGACAACTGTTTGATATGGTGTAACAAGTGGGAGTGTTGATTCAAATGCAGCACCGCAGTCTTTCATATTTAGTTAAAGCCATTCATCGTCCCTGCTGTAGGCTGGAAACATGTTGATATGCTCAACCCAAATAATTATCTCAGAAACCCAAGATAAGCAGGCATAAACATTGAGGATATAGTCTCTCTGGCAAGGTCTTCAGATTGCACCTGTGGACTCTTCTGGAACAGACTATGTCTGGTAGCTGTAGTGGTGAATGTTTGAGATTACATGAATTAGAAAGGCCTTCTCTATTTTCTCAGACGAATGCATTTGGCCTCTACAGTTCGCAGGTGCATTATAAAGAGTGGGTGTCCTCCACCCTGTTCTCCTCTGGCGTTGCGCACGAGTGATAAATAGCTACACAGCGTACAATGAAAATTGATATTTCCGATGATGCTCGTTCCAAATGAAAAGACGTGAATGAAAGAAGCCACAAAGTGTGTCCAGCAAGTGAGCATGACAGAGTGCTGGACTTATGCGCAAACGCCGGTTTAATACAAAAACGAGACCGACCTCAGACCAGTAGGACTCCTGGAACACATACAGACACACATGCGTATTACCTTGGTGAATTTTACTCCCCGAGAGGGTACATATTGCAGCGGAGACTGGTGTGAGTTAGACCGGTATCAACGGCGTGTGCGACCTCAGGAGCGAGTGTGTGATGTACAGTAGTGTAAGAGTGTGCGTGTGTGTGTATGTGTATGTGTGTCTGGAGATAGTCAGAAATCCCTTTATAGTGGGTGCACGCGCATCAATGACAGCGGGGTCAAACCCTTCGCGCACCGGCCGGTTGTCTCGTGTCTTTCACGGTAACTGTCTGTGCGACATATGTAAGCCCTAACAACAGCGGACACCGAAACAATCTCTTTGAACATTTCTGAAGGGCAAACCCTAGACACTTCACAAATACTGTCCGTAAACATATCAATCCACATGAAAAACAGTGTACTCACAGTCTTCAGGACGCAGGCACTTTGCTCTCTCCTCGGCACGCCAACCACAATATATCCATTCCTTTGCTGGCCATTTTATGTGAGCTCTCCCCGATTTGTCTGTATTTAAATAATTGTACGTCTACTCAGTCTCGACCTTTCTTTACTCAGCTAGGCTACATGTTGCTGACTACCTCTCTCTCTCTCCCTCCCTCCCTCCCTCTCTTCCAGTTATTTTGTTAAAATTCAGTATATACGCCCCGTCACCTAGCAACCTCCCTCTCTCTCTTCATCACTCGCGCGACACGTGTTGAATGCTAAACTTGTCGTTGTGAAGTATTTTTAACGAGGGAGTAGTCGCACGCTCAGTGGTGTATCAGTATGCAATCAAGATATTTATTATAAGTCTGTCTCCCTCCCTTCCTCGTGCCTGTCGTCCCCCCTCCCCTTAACCCCATCCGCAAACCTTCCTCCTTCGCCTTCCCTATGTCTCTCTCTCTCCAAGAAAAAGAACGCATAGCCTACTACCGTTGCCGTGCAGCCACTTATCAAGACGCAATCCAGTAGCTCTTTCGTTTCACTAGCCCGAATTTTCATTCATTTCACTCTCTCTTTAATTCCGAAAACCGAACTCTTCTTCTGACAGAAAAAAATACGGACGAAACAGTCGCTGAACTCGGCTCCACGAAGACAAGACCTGCTGCATCTATTTTGCATATCTTGTCAAAGAACTAATTTACCTACAGCAGACCATTCCGGGATATGGTTTAAAAGAAAATGTAAGAAACAACGTCAACGACAGATGTATTTTTTTTTCTTAGGCTATATTCTGTGTCAATGCCATTTTCCTCCTAAGCTAGACACCACGTATGAGTGCTGCAGTCAGCAGAGGCTTGCGCTGCGTACCGCACATTAAACCCCCACTTTATCATCAGGTAATCACTCAACGTGTGTGTGTGTGTGTGTGTGTGTGTGTGTGCGTGCGAGTGTCGGAATGGCAGTCATATTTTTCCACTTTGTGCTCACACATAAATATCAAGCACTCGTCAAGTTCCCTCAGATATTAAAAATAGGCCTAATTAATCGAAAGCGCCGGACACACATCGCGGTTGTTTACAGTGGTGTGGGTAATTAGAGGACAGGGCAGTGACCTCTGTTGGCAGTTTTGATATGAAGAAAATGAGGCGTACTTTTAGTTCAGAGGCACAGACGCAACACATTTAAATTCACACAAACAACAACAGGGCCTGGGAAAAAGCCATCCGTCAGAAGCCACATTGTACAGAGCCATGCATTAAACAAGCACATGGTATGACATGCACACAGAGAGAACAATTCGCCCTATTCAAGTAAATGCCAACCTATGTAAGGTAAATGATGTATATGAACAGAGCAAAAACATATCAGTCAAATATGTCCAAACAAAAATGCATATTAATTAACATGACAGCACAGATGCATATTACATTACATTTAGCAGACACTTCTTGACCATATAGACTACTTTTACTGAATTACAAGTGTGACATGCTGAAAATCAATGTATGTGTAGAAAATGTACATTTGTTTGGTCACTTCAAACCCAACCTGGCCATTTTATTTATATCTGGACATCTGCAGGTGTTTTGTCACATCCTTATCTGTCATTAGCATCTCCTTCCACATTCTACCAAGTTGTTCCCATTTCTTTGTGGGTATCTGCTGAACAGGTATTTCATTTTTGTTGGTTTCTGTTGGAAGTAGTTAAGCTCTTCCTAAGCTCTGACAGATACTTATGCCACCAGATCCCAATGAATAGCATTGCCATGGTGTTGGTGTTGCTAGAGTTTTTTGACAGTGTCGCTCGAGGCTAGAATCTTCCAAATCCAATTGAGTGGACAGGATTTCACGCCTTTCACCTCTAGCAGAAAGGTGTAGTTCTGAATATCATAGATTCAGGATGGACAAATCGATACTGCTGGAAGTGGACAGAGATTTTGTTTTGCTGCATCTTATAAACAGTGATACAGTATGAAGAGGGGAAGTCTTGGAAACGTTTCACAAGCTTACATCCAGTGCTATTGGGTAGTGATGAATGTTAAAAGATGTTTTCAAGAGGAGCCCATAGAAATTATTGACAGCCGTCACTCATCCCACCTCCACTTCTAGGAGATTTAAACTGTCTTTACCTGTCCTGTTACTTTGCCCGTTGCATATCGGATGTCAGTGGATATCACTTGCACATGGACTTTGCTATCAATCTACCCAAACCAAACAGGCGTATTCTCAGTGCCCAATATGAAGCATTACGATGGATAAATTAGTGAAATGTAGCAATGTTTTCTAAACAAAGTTCAGATGAAGCCCATAGGGATGATTGACAACCATCATTCACCCCATTTCTGTTCTCTAGCCTCCTCACCTGTGCTACACCATATGCTCTGTGGTTGCAAGGCTTCTCACCTCGTCCCCATTCTCCTCTGTTTCACTAGTAGCTCTAAGACCACATTGGCCTGAGTGGACAGCTACATATCTTGGGACCACGGACAGCTACCAAGCCTTCCCCTAGTACTGTAGCTCTACACAGCCAAGAAGGTAGGATGGACTCACACACAAAGGGCCAAAAAGTTAGACAAGTCTGGATTCAAAATATCTTTATATTTCTATCCAGGGCTCTGCAGACAAGTGTGCACAAGGTGCAAAAATGTGCAAAGCCGCAAAAATGTTTCAGTCCATGACCGAATGTTTCTGTCCAAGACCTTGACTGTCACACTAGAGGAACAGGTGCAGAAGCAGCTATGCATCTCAGGACCATGGACAGCTACCAAGCCAAACATGCTTTTCATTTACATGTATTTATTTGGCGGACGCATATGCCCAAGGCAACAGCAATGGAATAACATTTAGGCTATTAACATTGAAACATTTTTAGATGTAAGCTACAGAGCTACACTACAGCAATATAATAACATTTAAGCTATTAACATTTTAACATTTAAACTACACGGCTACAGCTACAGAGTTAGAGTTACAGAGGAGAATATAGCTAGTAGTTATCGCTTATACATATGCTTATTCTCAGCGCTCGATATCAAGCATTGCGATGGGCGAACTAGTGAAAGCCACCTTAAAAGCGATCCATAGTGGTGTGTTGATGGAAACACAAGTGTTATTGTTCTACACGTGGTGGGAGTGGTGTTTAAAGTAGTAGTGTGACAAATAGATTTGTGGTCTGGTTTACCTCTGGAGCCTGTGCAGTGATGAGATTCCTGTGCAGTGATGAGATTCCTGTGTAGAGATGAGATGGGCACGCATCTCCAGTGGAGAGCTGGATCTACAGGAGTGCTGATGGAAAAGATAGTTAGCCATGGAGCTGAAACTGGGAAGGCGAAGTGCTTAATATCCAGTAGAGATGAGAGGCCTCGGTTCCCGTGGTTTCCAGCGAGGAGATGAGATGGGCTGCTGGACACCTCTCACATATCAGAGCAGTGAAGGAGGACTGTGGTGGGGGGGTGGGTTGGGGGGGGCGGTCTATGGCCCCGATGGGGAGGGTAGATTAGCCCCATTCAGCTGAGAACTCAGGCCGACCCCCTCCGCCTCTACACACCGCACTGCCTGGCCCCCGGGATGGATGGACCGAGGTTTAATCTTCATCAACACGCACACACACACACACACACACACACACACACATACTGGAGAGTCATATAGTTGTGCACACATACACATAATATGAGCACCATGCCCACATTTACTGATAAAGCGAGCTTATGACCTAACAGTCCATCACACACTCACCTCACACACACACACACACACACACAGACAAACACACACACACTGGAGAGTCATCTAGGAGTGCACACATACACCATGCCCACATTACCTGATAGAGCGATGATACAGTCCACTTCACACACACACACACACACGCACACACACACACACACACACACACACACACACACACACACACACATGAACACAAACTCATCATTGCTCTGCTCACTTGTCAGTGAAATCTTGGGAGCAGAACTCGATATAAGTTTTTCAGTTCCTCCTTTTGGCTTTTAAAACGCACTGGATCAGGTGGAGAGGTGAGTGCTGTCGGGATTAACCTACATCTGCACCCCTCTGCAGTCCCCCCCCCACCACCACCACCACCCCAACACACACACACACACACACACACACACACACACACACACACAGCACTAACTAAATCATGATGGATCCCAATATTCAGCACCGTCAGCAAGGGCCCCCAATGAATTCCAACTGGCCTTTGATGCATTTTAAATGGAGACAGGAGAATTTAAATGGAAATCCATAGGCGATATCTTATGTTTTATTGTTCTGCGCTATAATAGTATTGATCTGCGTACAGTGTTGCAGACATAAATCTACAAACACTTGCACTCATACAGAACTTCAACCACCAAGAGGGCACACATGCAAGTCTCCACCACCACACGATAACACAACTTTATGTCCATGAACACACACACACACACACACACACACAAAACTGAATGAATTAAAATTTTATGATTGTTGTATAATATAGTGTGCAAGATCTTGGGGGTGCAAACGTGATGCATTGATGTAGTCATACAGACATCACGCATTGATTTCTATTCTATTTCATAGGCATTTGTACTAGGTAGATTGCTAATTTTCAGGACGATTAAGTCAAAACAAACAATCATTACGGTAAAAGTTAATTTCCCTCACGTCTAATATACCTCACCACCACTGTGTAGTTGATGTATTATTGATTTATCTTGTGGATTTTACTTGATCTTCAGCATTCTGCTCATAGAGATCCCCGAGTAATAAATTCTTTTTTTTTTCTATTTTGATTTGAGTCACATTATACAGAATTAATGCATGGCATTCAGCACCCATAAGGAGGTGTTCGCCCTGTGGGCGCTGGATGATGGAATGTTATGGGGTCGTAATGGTATAATAAATGAAATAACGCACAGCACGGCACAGCGTGTGGGTTACAGGACGTACAGGAAGTCTCTTGACAGGCCCATCAGGCAGCCTACAGGTTCAGCCATCATTCCACAGACCTTCGCTCCCAAGTCTTAACGAGCACATTCACTCTCCACACACACACACCCCCCCCCTCTCTCAAACTGCCACATGAATTTCTCATCGTCCTTGTTTGCAGTGATGGAGGGAAGACATCACTATGCTTTTTAGAGGAACGCACACTAACTGTAACGGCAACAATGAGCCTGGCTTACTCACGCTTCAGGGTCAGAGGATGTTGCGGGTGTAAGGGATTGGATAAGGCGACTCTCTTCCCACCTACGTACTACCACTACATCTCTACCATAACGCTGGCTGTGTCATTTACACATTCATGTCATGAGTCATTATGTGCCGACTGGAAGGTTAGGTCAGGTCAGGTCAAAAACACCTCTCGGCTCTGTGGAAAATAGACCCACAGTGATGTTTACTGTTGGTTGCACTGATTTCACAGTGTGGTGTTGTGTGGGAATGTACCGCGCTCCAGTGCATTCCGCTTTGAATGCCTGTGTCTGACAACCCATTGACAAAAACGTTACTGCTAACAACCTGTTGCTTGGGCTACACCACGTATCACTCTGACCTAATGATCTTCGTCTTAACAGAACAAATTTCCTAGGGTAGGTTTAATTTGTACTTATTCACTTAGCAGTCATTTGTCTCATAAAAATGACTGTATAATGCTGCATTTTCCGTCAGACACCGTCCTAATATGCTAGGCTGTGTTTACTGCTGGTTAGTATGGAGATTGTGTGCTGATTTCACAGTGTGGTGTAGACTAGAGTGTTGCTGTGCCGCAGTGTTTTCTGCTGTGTCCCGAGTCTGCCCTGCCCTGCCCTCTCTCACTCCCTCCAGCCATATCAGGCATATCTCTGGCTCTTCCCAAGTATGCACAATTCCACTGGGCCTAATCTGAAATAGGATTTCTGCTATAATGTAATCAGTTAGGTGTCAATCATCTCTTTCTCTCTCTCTCTCTCTCTCTCACACACACACACACACACACACACACGAACACGGACACGCACCCACACACACATATGCTCAACCATCAGAAACACACGCACATACACAATCCCATTTACAGTTCACATTCAGACAATCTGAACTGGGCGGAAACAAAAAAGACAGACTGATAGCCGATAACACAGACTGACAGATAACAAGCAAAGTTCTTGGCTTGACTGTTGACTGTCATTTGAAATAACTGAAAACAAACAAACAAACAAACAAAAATACAGAGGACTTGCTGCAATGTTCTCATGTTCACCCTAATTGACCATGGCTTTCTTTTCTCTGGAATGCTTGATACTGGGCACTGAGAATACGCATGTTTGGTGGATAGCAATTGGTCATGTGCGAGCGATGTCTGCTGACATCCCCTAGAGACAATGGCTAAAGTAACAGCACAGGTAAGGAGGGTTTAAATCATAGATATTAGAAAGCTGGATACCGCATTGTCCGTCGAGTTCTACTAGGTGGCATTGTAAACGCGGCCGCCATATTGCTGGGGGCAACACCTTTACTGTCTATGGGCAACATTTGCCGGCAATCAGAGACACCTGTCTGATTTCCAGTCAGAGTCACATGCTCTTCCATTGGCCTCCAGTGATTGTTGCCCCCATCAAGATGGCTTCGCTATTTATGTACATTTTGGAGCCCAATGCAGTATCTAGCTTTCTAATATCTATGGTTTAAATCTCCTAGAAGTGGAGGTGGGATGAGTGACGGCTGTAAATCATTTCTTTGGGCTCCTATTGAAAACATCTTTAAACATTCATCACCATCAAATAGCACTGTAGGTTTGTAAGTTTGTGAAAAATGTGTAAGACTTCCCTTGTTCACATCACTGTACAATACACAAACAAAATCTCTACATTTCTAGCAGTATTGATTTTTTCCATGCTGAATCTATGATATTCAGAAGTACACCTTTCCGCTAGAGTCAAAATAACAGAAAACAAACAAACAAACAAAAACTCACCTTAATTGACCATGGTTTTCTTTTTTATGATTGGCTCTTTCATAATACAGTTTGGTGTGGCATAGTGTCCTATGGAGAGCTACACTCTCTGTCATACAGGTTTTCTACTCTATGGTTGGGTTGCCATGGTATTACGTAAAGTCTATGTCAGTGAAAGCTGCCATGGAGAATGAGTTGCTGTGTCATAGCACGATGTTTACAGTGTGTTTACCCCCCCTCCCCCCTTCCTCCTTGCAGAGGCTCGGAGGGCCTGTGGCATATTTGGAGCTCTGCTGAGTGCCAAGGGCAGCTAGTCTGCAGTTCTGTGTTTGATGATTGATTTTTGTGCTGTGGCAGGCTGACTGTAGTTCTAAGGGTCCAAGACATGCTGGCTGTTGTGCCGTGGCGGGTTGATTGCCATATTTGGGTCCTGTGGCAGAGTGACTGCTGAACTATGTAGCAGGTAGACTGTTCCATTTTGACAGGCTCGCTCCCTCTATCTTGAGGTCTGTGTAGTGTAGCATGGTGTAGTGTAGTGTGTAGCGCACTGTTGAGGCAGCACGGCGTACCGACTGCCGTGTTCAAAGGGCCTGGCAGCGCCGAGTGATGGCCTGTGTTGGTGTTTGACAGCGGAAATCAGAGGAGCTGATTGACTAACTGACTGGCTGACTTGACTGGCTGACCCAGGTAGTCAAGCCCGCCTGGCCGCCTTGACAGCCCCTCTGATGGGCCGTCAGGGAGATCAGAGGGCCTCCGGAGCTCCAGAGATCCGGTGCCCCAGGCATGGGCAGAAGTGGCAACTGGGGCCGGCTCTTCACTTATATATTTATTTACGTTATTTATTTATTTATTTATTTTGGCTGCTCAGTTAGGCTAATTTTTGTGCCTCGAGCCCCCACTTACAACCTCCTTTCATCCGCATGGGTGACTCCCCTTTTGTTGGATGGCACTTGCTGCAAGCCTTTTCCACTCATTAATCATAATTAACATCATGTTGGAACGGATTCATTAGTGTCTACCTCCGCGCACCTGCGATCCAGAACACATCTCCATCTATTCCTCAGGCACTTACGGTGGCTGCCCAGTCCCCCCGCGCTGTTTATATGCGCCCCCCTCCCCCTCGCCACACGTTGTCGCAACCCTGGCCAGAGCGAGCCTACAACAGGGGCGTGGAAGTAATCATGGAACTGTCAGCAGCGTCAGGAGTCGCAGGCGAGCCCCACAGTCACGCCAAGAAGGCGGGGGCCCTTTTACGACAGAGCGGGATTCTCGTCCTCAGCTTCCCTCACATGCTTTTGCGTCCCGCTTTTGTTGTCGTAGTTGTTGTCCATGGCATTTTGACCCAGAGGATCAGCCGAGGACTCCCTACAAGCTATCACTGGCCCTGTGTTGATGGATGTCATGTCAAGATTACTCATATATTTGCCAGCTGTCTCCTGTGTCCCAGTGCCATATTGATAATCTAATTTTTCTTGGTCACACACTACCGAACACTTCAAACTACAAATGCCATTCAGGCTTAGCTGGTGACCTGAAGGTCGGTCTCCCATTATGTGTCTTATCTGTCCATGACTTCTGATCATGATGCCTGAGCCCATTTCTGGGTGGCTGGAGTCAAACAGGCACATAGCAATGCATTCATATCTTTGCAGCCTCCTAATCTAGTAGCACTTTCTGTAAGAACACACACCAGCTTCATAAGACACACATAGTTCCATATAGCTATAACAGATCAATGTATAAGATAAGCATTAGTATGCTGGACACACAGCCATCCTGTCATCGTATTGCGCCCACATCCATGCTCAAGTACGTCTCCAAGGATAGTGGTTTGAGTGACAGTTCAATCCATGGTCACCAGCGAGTTCATAATCACAGTGCAGATCTCTCTCACAATTACACTACCCATGGATCCTCACCCTTTCCTCTCACCAGTCACACTACTGTAGCCACTGCTGCTATCTCAGACACATGGAGCCCCTTTGCTTGTTATTCCTGGCTGGCTCGCCAGAGCTGCCAGAATTAAATTTAAATCTCTCACTCACGCCTATAGGATGGCCACTGGATCGACAACAGTCTCTTAAATATATGATTCAGGTCAATTCGTCTCCTCAAACACCTTTGTTCCTTCAGTGAGAATCTGTTGTCTTCGCCTCAGCAGCAAGACACTGTTAGCAGCAAGAAACTAGTGGCATTGTTTTTTTTCTTTAAAGACCCACTGCTGCAAAAATCGAGTTTTTAACCCTTTTAACACTTGACATGTTTAGAACAGTTTAGCTACAGTTGGGGGTGGGGGGTAGCTCTCTAGAATCTTTGGGCAGAGATGGCGGGTGGGCCTATGTGACAGAGACACAGATGGGGGGCAGGGCTAAGTAAATCCCTGCTTCAGGGATGGAAGGTGCAGCTGTTACTTCGCCATGAAATTATTTTTTCCGTGAAAACAACTTAGAATAGGCATCCCTAAGAAACTCAAATTAGATTATAGGGTTTAATCAAAGGGCCGCAATGGGTCTTCAAAATGATAATTAATATTGTTATATGCATTTAATTTAATTATACTTCCACTTGTATGTTCTACTTGTACGTTCCACTTCCACTTTACACTTGTATTGAATTTTTGTAAATGGCTTTGGATAAAGAGAAACCACAAGGTTTTATTTGATACCATAAATAATATTGTCTCTCCTCCTGCCACTGTGACAACAATATGCTCTCAAAATGACAGTGATAGGGTTCTGTCATTTTTTATTGATAAGGTAGTCTATCAGATCAAATATTAAGCCTGGGCTACACCTTCATGTAGACTGCCTTCCTTCACCTAGGCCTATTACTATTGAGTCTTTCCAACCAATCAGCCTCCATGATCTGCTAAACCTGACCAAGAAAATGAAAATGTCCTCTTGCCGACAGGATATAATACCACCATCATTATTCTCAAAAGCACTTCCTGCCATTGGCCCTAGTATAGTCAACTCTTCATTCAATTATTTAATGATGATGATGATGATGATGACTGTATTGTATGATATTCTCAGGGTCCCTGCAATATAAATGGTACTGACAGTAGTTTTGAGAACATGCCGGGACCCAGTAAGCCCATGACATTCTCTATTTCTGTATTGACAAGAAATAGAACACAAATGCATCGAGCTTATAGGGTAAACCAGTCCAATCTCCTACCCGTACCAATTCAACCTCAGATTTCCCCCATGGACCATTTTTCCCCAACACTTACAGCAAAACTAGCACTCCTAAATATCAGATCTCTGATATCATTCAAACAAATCATTCTTAATTAATGATCTAATTTGCACACACAACCTTGATTTTTTACTTTTAACTGAGACATGGTTAGATCAAGCAAACAGTGCTGCTACTCTCATTGAATCAGCTCCCCCAAATTTCAGTTTTTTGTGTGCTACCAGAGCAAATAAAAAAGGTTTTTAAGACGTCTTTTCAGTGCAATCAGTCGTCATTCGGTGACTTTACTTCATTTGAATATCTGTGTGCACGCATTAAGTCTTCTCCTCAGATTTTATTACTGACAATTTACAGGCCTCCAAAACATTCAGCAAAAGTTTTTCTTGAAGAGCTAGGTGAACTGCTATCAGTCGTTTGCATAGAGTTTGACTGTCTTATTATATCAGGGGATCTAAACTTGCATGTGGATAACCCTGAAAACAATTACGCCAAGGAATTCATTGCACTAATCGATACTTTCTCCCTAACACAGCATGTACAGGGGCCAACACACTCTCTCGGCCATACCCTCGACCTTGTTATCACAAAGGGTCTCGATGTCTCTACAGCTGTTAAAGACCTGGCCTTATCTGATCATTTCTGCATGTTCTTTGATGTGTCTATGTCCCCACACACTCAAAACACAGCTATGATTGTAAAAAGGAGAAT
This sequence comes from Alosa pseudoharengus, assembly GCF_046254945.1. Classification (NCBI taxonomy): domain Eukaryota; kingdom Metazoa; phylum Chordata; class Actinopteri; order Clupeiformes; family Clupeidae; genus Alosa; species Alosa pseudoharengus. Next base: position 9,274,967 of record NW_027468685.1, read on the forward strand.
CATAAATGATCAGACAAGTGCTCTCTTTGAGCAAGCACTTTCACTAAAGTCAAGTCAACTGTCAGACTCTGTAGAATACTTATTTGATCACTTTAATGCAAAAATGGCAAACATTATGGATGACATTGCTCCATTACAATTCAAGAAAGTTAAGGACAAACAGAAAGCACCATGGAGGCAAAATCCAGCAGTTAAACTTCTAAAAAGAGAGTGTAGGAAGACTGAAAGAAAATGGCGTAAATACAAACTTCAGATCCACTATGAAATCCATAAAGAGATGCTCCGCACATATAACTCTGAAATATGCAAAGCAATGTTTTTTCTAACATTATCAATAGAAGTTCAAATAACACTCGTATTCTATTTTCAACTGTTGATAAATTAACAAATCCCCCCTCACAGTTAGCACCTGAACTTCTCTCAACTAATAAATGCAATGAGTTTTCATCTTTTTTTAAAGGTAAAATTGACAAAATCAGACTCAACATATCTGCTCAATTACAAATTCAACAACCTGAACTTCCAGCAACAAACAGAGGGAAACTAAACTTAATGTCAGAGTTCAGCTTGATAGACTACGAATCTCAGCTCTTCCACATGTGTCTTAGACATTCTGCCTACCAATCTCTTCAAAACTGTTTTTCATCTCATAGCGGCGGATGTCCTTCAAATTGTAAATGTATCACTGCTGTCTGGCACTTTTCCTAAGTCACTGAAAACAGCTGTTAAAGCCACTTCTCAAGAAGAATGACCTGGATGCCTCCATGCTAAACAATTACAGGCCCATATCCAATCTACCTTTTATTGGCAAAATTATTGAAAAAGTAGTCTTTAATCAATTAACCACCTTCCTAACATCAAATGGGTATTTTGATTACTTTCAGTCTGGTTTTCGGGCAAATCACAGCACTGAAACAGCTCTCATTAAAGTTTCCAATGACATACACATAAACACAGATTCAGGTAAAACATCAGTCCTAGTGCTACTGGACCTTAGTGCAGCATTTGACACTGTTGATCACAATATTTTACTACACAGACTAGAAAACTGGGTAGGATTTACAGGCATAGTTATCAGCTGGCTAAAATCATATCTACAAGAAAGGAGCTTCTTTGTTGCCATTGGAAACTGTACCTCAACACCAACGTCCTTGACCTGTGGTGTTCCCCAGGGATCGATCTTAGGGCCACTATTATTCAACCTCTATATGCTCCCACTTGGACAAATCATCCAAAATAACTTGATTTCATATCATAGCTATGCCGATGACACACAAATTCACTTAGCTCTGTCACCAAACGACTATGGTCCTCTTGAATCTATGTGTCAGTGTATAGAACAAATCAACACCTTCACAACATTTTCTTCAGCTGACCAAAGAAAAAACTGAAGTAATTATATTTGGTAAAAAGGAGGAAAGACTTAGGGTTGCCAGTCTCCTTGACACAAAAGGGTTGAAGGCAAAGGATACAGTTAAAAATCTTGGTGTATTAATTGACAGTGATCTAAATTTCAACAGCCACATGAAAGCGACAACTAAATCAGCTTTTTACCACCTCAAAAATATTGCCAGACTCAGAGGGCTGATGTCAAAATATGACTTAGAAAAACTCATTCATGCATTTATCTCCAGCAGGGTTGATTACTGCAATGGACTGTTCACAGGCCTTCCTAAAAAGACTATTAAACAGCTTCAGATTATACAAAATGCAGCAGCTAGGATTCTAACAAAAACTAAAAGAACTGACCACATTACTCCAATTCTTAAGTCCTTGCACTGGCTTCCAGTAAGTCACAGAATTGACTTTAAAGCTCTATTGCTTGTTTATAAATCAGTAAATGGAGCAGGACCTAAATACCTGTCAGACATGCTTCAGCAGTACACACCTTCGCGTCCTCTCAGGTCCCAGGTGAAAAACCTGCTAGTAAAACCTACTGTTAGAACTAAACATGGTGAAGCAGCTTTTAGCTGCTATGCGGCTCAGCTGTGGAATCAACTTTCGGATGACATCAAAAAGGCCCCAACTGTAGCCAGTTTTAAATCTAGACTTAAGACCAAACTGTTCTCAGATGCTTTCTGCTAACTGTGCCGAGTTACAAATTCTGAATCTGCCTTGATAATTATTCTACTTTATCTTTTATTACTTTTTTTTTACTACTTTTGCCTTTGTTTTTTGCTTACTAATTATCCTTTATTTTTAAATTATTTTACCTTGTGTTTTATGTTTTCTTTTTATTATGATCTTTACCTTTTAACTATTCTTTGACTATATTGCCTTTCTATGGTTTTTATTTGTTATTATTGTTTGGTTTTGTTTATGTAAAGCACATTGAATGACCTCTGTGTATGAAATGCGCTATATAAATAAACTTGACTTGACTTGACTTGACTTGACTTCATTGGCTACAGGATGTGTCCTGTCCTACTTGAATTTCCCCTGGGGATCAATGAAGTAGCCTATTTATCTATCTATCTATCTATCTACTTTAAGCATGCTACTATCCAACCTAAAGAAACCTAATTTGGACCCAACAGTTTTAAAAAACTATCATCCCATTTCAAAGCTGCCTTTGTTGTCCAAAATTCTCAAAAAGGTTGTAGCTAATCAACTTACAGCTGTTTTAGAGAATTTGGAGCTGTATGACAAATTTCAGTCAGGTTTTAGGAAGAGACCCTCTACTGAGACCACACTGGTGAGAGTCCATAATGACCTTCAGATGGCCTCAGACATAGGAATATTCTCATTGCTAGTTCTTCTAGACCTCAGTTCTGCCTTCGATACAGTCGACCACTATACCATGACTGAGATTACACAAATGTCCTTGACTGTTTTACATCCTCTCTCACAGATAGAAGTTTTGATGTCTCTATTGGGGATTCCCACTCTGCATCATCGCCCCTGTTTTGTGGTGTTCCACAGGGTTCAGTGTTGGGCCCCATATTGTTTACTTTATACATGTTGCCCCAGGGTCAGATTATTCGCAATTTTAGCATCTCTTGCAGACTTTTATGCAGATGACATTGAGCTTCATTTTACCTTCAGGTAAAATTAGTCATCCAAACTTACAAGGCTCCTAGATTGCATAGATGCCATAAACAACTGGATGGCTTACATTTTTTTGCAGTTGAACCCAGATAAAACAGAGGTTTTAATTATAGAGCCAGACAGCGCTATCCCTTTGATTAAGCAGAACATTGGGCCTTTGTCATCTGCGGTCCGGCCTAGTCTAAGGAATCTTAGGGTAACATTGACAAATCCCTATGTTTTGAAACTCACTTCAAATCACTGACCAAATCATGGTTTTTCCACTTATGCAACATTAGCAAATTAAGGGCTGTAGACTTAGAACTAGAGATGCTCAGCCATGCCTCCATTTCCTCCCGTGTTGACTATTACAATTCACTCTTCTCCCCACTCAACATATCGGCCCTTCACCGCCTGCAATCCATTCAAAATGCTGCTGCTAGGCTATTTCCTACATCAAACAGGGGCACTCATATCACCCCTCTACTCTGCTCCCTTCACTGGCGTCCTGTAATTTATAGCATCCAATTCAAAATTCTCACCATAACCTATATGGTCAGGCCCCTGCTTATCTTGCCAACATAATTCACCTACTCACCCCTTCCCGGTCTCTTAGGTCTATCAACCAAAATCTGCTATCCACGCGCCATGCACTCATCTGAAGACATGTGGGGATAGAGCCTTTGCCACTATGGCACCCAGACTATGGAATGCTCTGCCAACCAGCATTAGGTTTGCTGAGAATGTCGACTGTTTTCAGGGACAAGTGAAGACTCACTTGATTAGGCTACAGTAGCTTTTAGGTAACCTCTGTCTTTTATTTATTGATCATTTTATCTGTTGTATTTTTACTTAATTTTATACTTAGACTATTTTTCACTATTGTATTGTTACTATACTTTATATAGTATATAATTGTCTATGCACATTGTAAAGCACTTTGTGACCCTGTCTGTGAAAAGCACTGTATAAACTAGATGTACCGCATAGCGGTACAAAATATGACCGCCGCTCAGTCCTGTACATCCGTTCTGCGAAAATAAATCACACTTCAATTTGTCTCCATCTTTTACTCCATCCCCCACTCTTGAAACTTTTGTGTATGCTTGTTTGCCATGCCTGAGTGTGTGTGTGCGGCTGCACAGAAAGTAGCCTACTGGTGCTGAAAAGGTGAATAGATTGTAGAATAGCCAAAGAAGATGTAGCATTGTTATAAAACCTTTAAAATCTCTAAACAATCACAAGTAGGGCAGTTCATCACAGTTCATCCATTGCAACTGGATTGATGAAAGGTCACTTACACCTGTAGGCTACATTGTATTTGAGAAAAGCAAAAGGTATCAGCATAATGTTATATTTTTATTTATTTATTTATTTATTTATTTATTTATTTATTTATTTATTTATTTATTTATTTATTTTTAATTATTAATAAACAAAAACATCTCTGTCAGTTCCATGCCGTTTTGACAAAGGTCATTTTTGGATGGATGGATTTTTTGAAGGACGTGTCCACACCAATGTCAAATTACGACTGAAATGTCCCCACCAATATTCAGGTTGAAATGGGGGGGGGAGCGCTCACATGCGCTACACAAAGAGTTAAATCATTTTCCACTTCAGTACTGCGGATCATCTCCTACAGATCTTGTAATGTGCAGTAGCCTATAAGGGTAAATCGCGCTGATTTTAAGTTACCTAATAACTACCAGTGAGCTGCAGCATGCAGCGCTTCAGCTTTACTTCACTACAAGCATGAAGTGCGTCCAAATTCACCCATTCTTCTCTGTTGAACTCCTCGAGAAGTAGGCTACTCATCACACATGTCACATGAAAGAGCCTTTTCTCAGCTTTTAAATGGTGCTAGCTAGCCACTGTTTGCTGTGATAAACAGTTTGAAGAAAAATAACTTCAAGAGATTGAATAATTATTCTCTGCGCCCATCTCCACATCCATTCGTCTCGGTGGAATATCGTAGGCCTACACTCTTCACGCAACACATGACAAACCATATATCAGAATAAACAGCAGTCAGCAGACCTTACCGAACACAGAGGTGTAATGCATTCCCGTGTATAGTTAGCTGTTCCAGAGCAATCCGGTTTTTAAATAAATTATAGCAAAATTCAACATGGTCTTTCGGCTGCATTTCTTAAAACTGAGCTGTGCTTACATCGCCTAGATATCTGTAAATATTAGAATCAGAGAATATACAGGCATCTCACGGTTAAGAGTTTGTCAATGTAGCCTTAATGATTTATTTTCACAAAATGCTAAGCATGCATGTATTTAAGTTTCTTAAAACTGAGCTGTGTTTAAATGGGCATGATTTCATAACAGACCAAATAGAAAATAAATGTTAAATATAGCCTACATATCTGTAGCCTACATATTAAAATCAGATTATGTAGGCTACACAGTGTAGTTAGATCAAGTTGGACAGTACATTTTAATCATGGATAGTAGTTGGACAGTATCACATTTTAATCATTTTATATATATATAGTGGCTGGTGAAAGAGTTGAGTGTTTTTTTTTTTTTTGGGGGGGGGGGGTTAGTGGGTAGTGTCCCCACCAAAGCTCAGACCAAACCTACGCCCTTGGTGCAAATATAGGCTGATTCATGTTCCCTTGCATTGTGTAACTGAGGTCCATGGCTAGTCTGGCTTTCCCCAGACCAAGCTCAATCTTTTAAGAAATCAAAAAATAAATAGCGGGCAGATCAGGCTGGGTTCACCCAGCCTAGTCCATAGGCACCCGATATTGTTTAATTTTCCGATTGAGATATCCACGCTCTGGCTATTCTAAATGCAAAAATGCATCAGGGAGTTATGACAAAACTGTAACTAACAAACTAGATCCTAATAGAAAGCTGTTAGCTTCCCTAAGCTACAGGTAGGCTTATAAGGTAGGCCTATTTACAACATAAATTGTCAATAGGCTATGCTGGCGACACAAATAAAATCTCCTTTGGAAACCAATGGCTTACGCCTTACAGTATCAAGCGGACCAATATCGTGGCGAAAAGTTGTAATAAAATTCACGCAGCTCCATGAGTCAAGGAAAGCGCGAATGAAGTAGCCACTTCTAAATGGGACCCACTACACAGTAGCTTAAGGTGTGTTGCTAAAGCAGCCATAATGAAATGAAGGTGTCATTGTTTGGATACTTCACACACACGTGCTTTTTAATTTCACAGACTACAACTACCAAGCTGGAATCAAAGCACATTGATTCCCCTCTCACACCCTGCACGCACTTAAAACAAATAAACAGGCGTGTCAGTCTCACGCATGTATAGGCAAAACTGTATCAGACCGGTAGCCTGGCGGGCCATCCTATATCATTGAAATGTATAGTCTGGAATCGAACCATTCACCTCGCTTAATCCAAGGGGCGGGCAGAGAATTGTCTTTCAAACTGCCTAGGCATGCAATAGGCCAGCGCTACGACCATATCCGTATCCGGTCGGCAAACGGCAAATACATCCTTCTTCGAAAGGAATGACTTAAGTGCATTGTGTTGCCCAACTTTCAAAGAAAAGCACAAGTTCAACTTCTCCAAAGTTGACGCCAACGCCGATTCAAACAACCGATCTTCGTTCGCCATAGCCACCTTCCTTGTTGTTCACCGTCGCAGGACTGTCGTTATCCTGTTAAGCCCGCCTTAAGACTCTCTAACAAAAAAGAGCGCTGTGATTGGATGACGTCCACGGCGTCAGCCAATAGAAATCCCTATGGTTTGATACTAGACGTACAGGCTAAGTAGGCTGAGCTTTACGTTGGTAAATCTTCCATTGCACAGAATGATTTTTGTAGCACGTGCAACAAATGACAGTCGAAAGATACAATTACAGTGCTGCTAACAATTTGCTTGGTATAACCGCATTTATAGTTTTCTACAAATGCAATCAATCAAATTGGCCTCCATCACTCAACCAACGCTAACGGTAACATTATTGTACCTAGGTCCTTATTGATATTATAAGATTAACGTACCTGCAGGAAAAACCAAGCATGTCCGATAAACATCCTCAGATTTATTTCGGCTTCAAGAAGAAATGGGAATTACATTTCATGTGAACATCGTCCTATCCTTATTAGACGTTCTCTGCGGTAAACTACAGTCCTTGTAGGAAGCGTCCATTGTTTTTGCAACCCACTTTTAACTTCCAACAAAATTACATCTCACTGCAACGATGCACCATCTAGTGGACAAACGACTACTTATCGCCAATACTGGAAATGCAGCCATGATGATGATGAATATTTTTGGCTTTCTTTTAATCCTACTGAATTTGTAATTATGTATCGGCCGTTCTAATACTGATAGTATGTGGGTGCCTGTGTGTGTGTGCATGTGTATATGTGTGCGTACCCCCAGAGAATGCCAGGTCAATCATACACATAAAATTTGGTGCAGTTCTGAACATCTGAACTAACTGACTGACTATCTTCTAACTGAAGATAGGGGCGATTAAATCAGAATAATATTGTATTTAAATGTTTTACCGGGGGGGTGCAAATCACAAATGAGTGATTATGGGCCAGGTTGATGTGGGCACTTGAGACCAACATACCATAAAAGATTCTTCATCCTCAGTGCCACGGTTCAGGTAGTTATTTAGGAAAAACTGCTTTTTTTGCGGTTCGGGGGGCCCAGCACGGGGGGGGGAGTGGCCCCCGGGAACGAAACGAAATTTTTCCGTAAAAGTCTAGTGGGGCTACATACCCACCAAATTTCATGTGCACCGGTGTTTCGGTGTCCCGGGTATCGTTGAACAAAAATTCAGGAAGTAGATGATGGGACAATTAAAAAAAATTTGACAATTAAAAAAGAAAAAAAAAAAAAAAACTTCGACAATCATTATATGACCGCTTCGCTAGATTCGCTAGCGGCGGTCATAATAAATTTTACTTACTTACTTACATAAACATAAAGTGTCTACATAATACTTTAGCTATAATATAACATAAAATTATAACATAGAAGCTTGTTTGTTCCTTACCAAGCAAATCTTCCAGCCACACTTTAAACTTAGCTGCAGTCTGGTGTTGTTGTTGTCCTGTCTTTATGTGCCCTATTTGTTCTTAATTTATTCTACTGTAATCTCTTGTGTTTCTTGCAGGTTTGTTTTTTTTGGATCGACAGAAGCAGAAGGTCTGATAACCGTCCTGTCAGAATTGTATTGGAAGCCTTTTCCGCTGTCTCGTCCTTTAAAACAGCGGCTTGAGTGGTAACAATTATTTTTTTTTAAAAAAGGCACAGAAAGCTATTATTGTCTTGGAGTTACTGCCTTATATTTAACTTTACATCACAATGGCAAGAAGGCAAGGAAGAGAGAACAAAGAGACTGAATTGCACTCATTCTCCCCCCCTACCATTAGCCATTCCCCCTATGCAAACATAAATCGTTAACAAGGTCATGCTGTCTGCATCAATTTGGAAGAGCAAGAAATACAACATATATCCTCTGATCCAACGTTTCCACCCCACCAATACGACTGGACTCTGGTACAAGTCTGGCTCTGATCTGATCCTGAATTAGCCCCTATCAGGGGAACAATTAGCAACCAGCAGCAATGGCAGCTGCCCTTAACACATCACAGACCACAGCAATTCAGACTTAATTGAGACCATTCAATCAGCCTCCAAGGGGTTTTTTTCTCAGACGCAGACAGCCCTAATGCTGTGGTGTGGAGGTTAACCGAGCATGTAATCCCATCCGAACACGCTGCCGCAGGTGCCAGGTTTTTGTTTTTTTTAGTTTTTTTTTAAAGGTACCTGGCCAGAGGTAGGCTAAGAGGCTGGGGGGCTAAGAGGCTAAAGCCTCACAAGTGGCAAGCTGTGTCAGCTGTCAGCCACTGGGGCTTGTTGAAGACACTCCACCAAGCAACTTAAAAAAGAGAGAGACACTGACTGAATCTGTGCAGTCTGTTTTGAGGTGATGAAATAACATGTTGTGACAGAACATCAGGATTTTTTATTTATTTTTTTGGAGGGGGGTGGGGGCTGGGGGGGGGCATGAAGCAGCACACACTTCCTTCAACTCAAAGTCAGGAGAAATAAAAAGAATGAATTTTTCTTTTACGTCAGAGGTGGGTAACATATTCAGCCGCCCACAGAGATAATCAGACAGCCGCACCTTAAATTGCAGTATAGTATTAAATGCAAATCATCATGGAACTCAAGCATAGACTCCATCCATAAAATAGGATTAGTGTGGCTTTACTTTCTAAGAAAACCAGGACGGTGTAGGTCTCATGGTGGTACTTTTGAATAAAAACACAATAAAAACATCAGCTTTTCTGTGAATTGTGTCAAGAGAGGATCTTAATTGCCTGTCTTACTGCTTACTAGGTGATAAATCATAAAAAGATATGATTTTACTGTGTAAATGTGTTGGTTAAGATTGCTCAAGGTCTCAACTGAAGGCTATACTGCATCTCTGTGGTCCTTGAGTGGTCAGTCGGTAATGAAAGAATATACTGACTATTTAATCAATAACCATGCCATTAGGGAAGCTCTACCAGGAGGCACTTCATAAAATGAAGATGGCTACATCATTTGTGCCAGTCAGCATAACGCCAGTAAATAAGATCAACTGACAGATAACATCAATGCGTAGAGGTATTACACTGTCAAGCTACATAAGGAAACATTGATTTGTTGAAGTGTTTAAAAATTTGTTGAAGTGTTTAAAAAGCCGTAGATGTTTTTAGTCATGTGTGTCTTTACAGGTCATGCATTTAGTAGTATTACAGCACAGAGATTATTTTGGTCACTGTTGAGTTTTGTAATGGATGGGTGAATAAATAAATGCATAAATAATTTACTACCTTACAAATCAATCATTTAAATTAAAATAAATCAATCATATACATACTATAGTCATCAAGCAGCATGCACTAGGCTTGCTGTTTTTCTTTACATTTTCAACAATTAATGTCATTGCCCCAGTTTCTGTTTGCGTAATACATTTAATAATTTTCTATAAAGGCATAGGTTTCATAAGAGCAATGATAAATACATACTGTATGAGCTACACTGAATGAATTATATACTACATTGATCCCCCAGTGAAATTGGAAAAAAAAACAGCTCACCATCTTTCCATTTCACTGGTAACACTCCAGCCAGCACACATAGCTTCAATGGGCACGACACCACTGACAACAGTGAAGGACAAGGAGATGGCTGTCCAGACATTTTATTCTCAAATGTTTTCCATCCATCCATCCATTAATCCATCAATCTGCCTTTCAAATTCAATATCAGACTACAGGGTCTCCGGTGAGTCTAAAATTGGCAAAACCTTCACTCACTGCTCCTGAACTGACTGGATATTCTGGGCTTTCATGGACTTGTATATAACCATGGGAAAGTTCTTGGGCTCTGTTCATCTCTTGTGGCATTTCAAAAATCGAAAAGTTAGTTACACAGACACAGTGTAAAGCAGCAGTGACCCAGCTCTAGTTTTTAGTTTTTTCTTTTCTCCTCACATGAACTCACTCACTCACTCGCTCAATCATTTACTCACTCACTCTCTGCTGAGGGCCTTTGCCTTTTGCTTGACATTGTATTTCTTGACACGCTACCACACATCTGCCGATCACCAGCCGCTGATCTTTTGAGGTTTTCTGTAGGCCTACAAAGCGTCTCAGACAGATATGGTTGAAGTTGCTGTTGCTGTTGTTGTTGTTGGGTGTTTTTTATATCAAGGGGGAGCTTTGACTGACACTTCTGATATTTACTGATATCAGCTGCTCAGTTTAGCAGATCAGACATTTTTTTTCTTGTAAATCTTCTAGATGCAGCAGAATTGCAAAAGACACAGATGCCAGTGAGGTCCTTTTGCAAGCCGTTGTAAAGATATTTTTGAATGATGGGTACTGACAGGTATTTTTCTAAGCAATAAGCAGTCTACCGAGTGGTAATGGGTGTGAATAAAGCAAAGAATAAAAAATACAGTTCACCTGACAATTTGAACTCTTTGTATATTAAAAACGTAGTTGACAATAAACAAATCAAACAAACGTAGGGTGTCTGGAACTGAGGCTTTGTCACAATGAGAACAGATGATGATGTATGTCTTTGAATTCAATTGAAAGCATCTCGCTATAGCTGTCTATGAGTCACAAACCCCTGAAAGCTTTATTTGACAAAAATCCCTTCAAAACGAACTTGACCAAAAACAAAACAAACCAATATTTCCTCATCTTCACAGACTAGCGAGGAGATAGCACCAATGACTGAACACGCTTATATGTCTGTAACAAACAGACAAAACAGAAAAGAAAACAGACCGAAGAAAACAAACGGTAAAGGGTTGTAAACAAGCTTGACACACATACTGTACTGCCATATTAAAAGTGCTGAATACACGTGATCTCTTGGACAGCCCAGGCTCCAAAAACAACCTGGGCAAACCTAGCCCAAAAACAAACGTAACAAACTGTTCCAGCAAATCACAGAAGAGATGCGCATTTAGGAGAGTTTCAATTGCACGGGAGCAGCACGGGAGGGAGAGGGAGGAAGTAGCGAGCTAGCTCTCTGTTTTGTTTGAAAGTCAACAGAAGTGACGTTACCCAGCATCGCTTAGAGCACCTTTAAGCGTGCTTATTTGAGCATGTCAGTTTTATGATCAGTGACAGTGATTAAAATTAACATTTTCCGCTAAACTGAAGGGGGAGTCAGAGTGGCAAGTGGAAATGTTAGCCTTGTGGTTGGGCAGGCCCAAGGTCCTGACAGAGAGAACCAAGAGTCAAGCACAACAAATAACAAAACTCTACAGGACACGTCACTTAGGGCAGTACGTGTCACATGGAGCAGAGGAAGAGGGGCAGGGGTGGGGGGCAGGGCTCGAATTATCTTTTTGTCTTTAAGGGGGTCTCTCTATCTCATAAAAAGTTGGCACACCCCGCGCATTGCCTAAGGCGATACAATGAAATAGCCTAGGCGCAAGTGGCGCTTTTGCGCAGTACAGTATATGCGCACGGTAGGCCTAGGCTTTACCTTGACACACGCACACAACAGACATAGATTTTTCATAGAAATTGATTACTTTTAATTAATTTCAACATATTATTGATTGTAATAGTCCATATCTCATTTCAATTTCACAATACATAGAAATAGACTAAACGATTTAGTCTGTGCCATTCTCAATTTCACAACGTAACTTATTTAAACCAGACCACCGTCTAGGCTATCCTCAGTGTCAAACACAATAATGCATGTAGTATAACTTATACACAGGGGAAAAGGACTAACTGGCAGAAATGAATAAAGCCAGCCAAACTATGTTCTAGTAGGCTAATGTGTTGAACCGTGGAAAATTAATAGACGAACAATTTTGGAGTTTGCACTGAGATATTGTCGGGTAGCCATTGAATATTCCGACATCAGAGATTGCTAACAGGGGTTTCAAAATAGCTGGGAACTTTCCGTTGCTCTGAATGGCAGAGGATAGCTAGATCATCAGACAACCCAATCATTGTAGGCTGCATTATGGGCCATAATTTATGGCTTTGTCAATCAACATAGAATAGGTGAAGCGCAAGTTCAACAGCAAACAGGACTTTTCAGCACGTATCAAACCACGTACGCTAGCCCAATGAACGCCTATGCAAATAGACAAAACACTCACATCAAAGCAGGGTGACTTCTTCAGATTTGCGAGTGCTGTCAAATCGATACGGTTTGCTCATATAGTCTAGTGGTGTGGTGGTGAAGTGTCATGCTGCGTTCAAGAGCGTAGTGTAGGTCTACGTCCCGTAGTAGCCTATATTTTAATTTAACATCTTTAATGGTAAGAGATCGCACAGGGATGGATAATGAGCGGTTGTTTAAGATTAAATTACAATGCCAGACACCTTCAGATATGAGAGACCCCCTCAGGTTTTTGACTTTGTTGCTTTCATGGGAGCCAGTCCTCACTCGGCTCCCTCTGGCTCCCATTCGAGCCCTGGCGGGGGGTCAAAGAGAGAGAGGGAGGGAGAGACAGAGAAAGAGAGAGAGAGAGAGAGAGAGAGAGAGAGAGAGGGAGGGAGGGAGACAGAGAGAGAGAGAGAGAGAGAGAGAGAGAGAAGTGAGGCAGAGAAACTGACTGGGGGGAATGAGAGGATATTTATTATGGAGAGGTGGGGCACGCTCACTCACAATATTAGAGGGAACTTGTATAATGTCTTTTTAATATGAAGGTTGTGATTTCATTGGTTGTATCAACATCAGTTTAAGTGTATTTTGTGCAGTGAATGAACAAGATGACAGCCTAAAAGGTTATTTATGCCTTTGTGGCTGGGTGCGCTTCACTCTGTGTGTGTGTGTGTGTGTGTGTGTGTGTGTGTGTGTGTGTGTGTGTCTGTGTGTGTCTGTGCGTGTGTGGCAGTGTGTTTTTTTGTGTCTGTGTGTGTAAGTGTGTGTTAGTGTGTCTCTGTTTCTCTGTGTGTGTGTGTGTGTGTGTGTGTGTGTGTGTGTGTGTCTGTGTGGAGGTGGAATTCCTTTGAAAGGCTCCGCCACAGACATCAGCGCCACACTAATGCCACAGGCAAGATCTCTCACTCAATCTACTTTTCCACCAGGAGCCAACAACACCACCTCCATGCACCGACCAAAACATGAAACAAAACTTATGTTTAGAACACTGGAAACCTCAGGCTTTATATAGAAATTGTACTCCGTTTTTATTTTTCGATTCTGTTGATACAGTAATTCACATCATTTTAAAATTGAGAAGATGAAGTGGCTAATCATTCTCACATCTATAAAAATGACAGATCATTTTTATTGATGAAGCATTTGATGTCTGAGGTAAGTACTGCATATGTTTCCTACAGACACAGCCAATTCTGTCTGCTGTAAAGGACAGGGTGATCTCTCTCTTGTCAAGGCACACAGCATCATGTCCTAGACCTAGCTGATGGAACAACTACAGTGTCTTTTCTTTGCCAGCAGGTGGCAACACTGAGCTGCAAATGTCATTAACATTCAACTGTGGCGTTCATGTCACAGCAGGGGGCCAAGGTGAGACACAGTCATTAAAGTGTGGTTCCAGATATATCTCTCTCTCTCTCTCTCACACACACACACACACACACACACACACACACACACATCAATCTTTCGGCATCCTCTCCATGTCGCTCTTTCCCCATGATTGACTGTCGTTCCTCACATTCTTCCTTTTTTTATCTCATCTGAAATACATTTATACACATGGAGAAATGTCTGTGTGTGTTCATGTACTGTAGACGTACACACCTTCACACTGCACACAAGGTGCCCGTCATTGAGGCGTGTGTCAATACTCTCTCTCTCTCTCTCTCTCTCTCTCTCTCTCTAGCACAGATGATGACACTTTTTGCACACACACTTTTTCTTACTTTCCGCTTTCTGTCACCACTTCCCTGTATCTGTCTCAGCGTCTTTATTTTTTCGTTCACCTGTTTTTCTATGGTTCTTCGTTCCCTCTTTCTCTCTCTCTCTCTCTCTCTCTCTTTCTGTCTATCCATTCCTCCATCACTAACAGATGGGATGAGGGCCCTGCCAGCTTTCATTCCCCTGAGAGTTTCCAACAATCTGATATCAGAAAGAGAGAGATACAGAGAGAGAGAGAGAGAGAGAGAGAGAGAAGGAAAGATGGAGATGACAGAGTGGTGACACACTCGCTCACACACCGGCTGAGGAGGCCCCGCAGTGTAACGCTTGCACAGAGAGACAGAGGGGGAGGAGAGGATAAACGAATAAGTGAGAAGCAGAGAGGAAAAAGAAACGAAGGATGAATGAGAGATTATGAGAGGACTGAGTGGGTGAGGAAAGAAAGAAAGAAAGAAAGAAAGAAAGAAAGAAAGAAAGGTAGATTTAACAATGTCAGAGAGAAAAAGAAACGATGAATGAATGAGAGATTATGAGAGGACTGAGTGGGTGAGGAAAGAAAGAAAGAAAGAAAGAAAGAAAGAAAGAAAGGTTTTTCTTTTTAACAATGTCAGAGAGAAAAAGAAATGATAAATGAAAGAGAGATTATGAGAGGACTGAGTGGGTGAGGGAATAAAAGAAAAAATGAAAAAAATGTTAAATTCGACTCCCAACTGGGTCCTCCGTGTGTGGCGTTAGCATTAGCGTTAGCAGACACGACGGAGTTAGCTGGCCACAGATGAGCGGAGCGGGGCGGGCATGTATGGCGGCAGGATTAGGCCTGAGTGCCATGAATGATCAGTGATGGGATTTTAAAATTGCATGAGAGCATTTACGACCATGTATGTGTGCCTCTGTAGTGTGTGTGTGTGTGTGTGTATGTGTGTGTGTGTGTGTGTGTGTGTGTGCATGGGAGCATTTAGCAGATTAGTGTAATGATGAGCACAGGTAAACAGATCAGACTGAATCAAACCCCATGCTCCTGAGACTCATGGTCTCTCTCTCACACACACATGCACACACACACAAACGCACACGCGCGCACACAGACACACACACACGCACACAGACACACACACACACACACACATGCACACACATGCACACACACACACACGGACACGCGCGCACACAGATACACACACACACACATGCACACACATGCACACACACACACACGCACACACGCGCACACAGACACACAGACACACAGACACACACACACACACACACATGCACACACATGCACACACACACACAGAGAAACAATAATACCTAGTGAAGTGACACAAACACATACACAGCACACATAGTCGCACACCAATAGGTTTAAGACACAATCTCCCTAACATGATCAGGAAATCCTCTTGAAATCTCCTCTTACAGCAAGGGGAATGAGAGGGAAATTATTATGTGTGTGTGTGTGTGTGTGTGTGTGTGTGTGTGTGTGTGTGTGTGTGTGTGTGAAAGAGAGGGGGGGTGGTGAGTGTGTGTGCTAACGTCAGAGTGAAAGTAACAGTTGGCTTTATTAAAGGAACACGCCACCCAAAATCAGTAGTAATATATGTTCTTACCTTAACTTTCACGAGTTGAGTCATACCTCTCCCGCGCCGGTAGGTGCACTCAAACGCTCTGTCGCGCGGCGCGAATGTGTTAGCATGTTGCTATGCTAGCGGGCTCTGCCGTGGCCGTAGAGAGAGGAACATAGCAGTAATCAAACACCTCCATTTTTTCCCTACTTAAATACAGTTGCACGAGTAGTTGATAAAAATGTGTACGTCACACAACATGAAACGTGGCGATTTTCCGAGCGAATAAACAGGAGAACTACAATGTGTGGCGCAATAGCACTTGGGAGTACTTCGACCTAGCGTGGTAATATTATTAACACCTAATTGTAGATCGATCCTATCCACCACAGAGTTTAGAATCCATGCTAGATCAACCCTCAGCCTCTCCCTCCCCTCTGAGCGAGAGAGAGGCACACACACTAGAGATGCGCTGATGGGCTATTATTTCAACCATAACTGCATAGCGAAACTTATCATCCATCAGCCATCCATCAGCACCAAAGTTTGTTGACCAATTTTCAAAACTGCACCCGCCCACCATCCGTTGGTTGTTTTAATGTAGCTATATGGGTGATGCAGCGCTGCTGACGTGAGGCTAGAAAGCCCTTGCCTGTTCTAGAAAGACTGATCTAATGCAGCAAATATATTAAAAGGCTGAAGTCGTACATTGGCTAGGCCTATCCCCAGAATATC
>NW_027468685.1:9296671-9304171 GCF_046254945.1 Alosa pseudoharengus
CACCACATGCTCTAAAACTGGCCCTTTATTTGTTGCAGATTGTTTGGTAAGTATAAATGAGACTATTAATCACTTCTCCTGTGTGTCTATGTGTACCATTAACATTACCCCAGGTACAATCAAACTTTAGAGATCTATGAATACATCACGTCAAATATCAAACAGAATCTTTGTAATGTGTTTTTGTCTAGTTCAAGGGTGTCAAACTCATATTAGGCAGATATGTTGGAATGAGATCTTGTGGGGGCTGTCTTTGTGTTTGTCATCATCATTTTTCTGCATGGTTATCAGATAATATACTCCTTTACTCTACCCTCTCATGAGCAGTCAAGTATAAACCATGTACTGCTGTCATACTGCTCCTTCTCTTTTGAAATTACCTACCTTGAATGAATGAATGAATGAATGAATGAATGAACGAATGAACGAAAGAACGAATGAATGAATGAATGAATGAATGAATGAATGAATGACTGAATGAATGAATGAATGAACGAACGAACGAATGAATGAACGAATGAATGAATGAATGAATGAATGGCTTTATTGTCATTGCATTTGAGTGCAATGGAATTGTAGAGCCACTCTCGTAAGGTGCATCATCATTGCAACATATATAAAATATACACACACACACAGACACACACAATCACACACATACACACACACACAGACACACACACACACACAGACACACATAATCACACACACACACACACACAGACACACATAATCACACACACACACACACACGCACACACACACACACACACACACACACACACACACACACACACACACACCCCAGAACACCCACGCCCACATTCTCAACCGCACATGTACTGAATACATCTCGCCCATCGTTCATAGCAAACACTTTCTTATCTTCATGCAAGCACATCCTAACCATAAACATAAAAACACAACTTGCCCACTCTCACACTAAGTGGATAATAAATATCTAATGTGAATAAAGTGCTGGGTTACAGTGCATTCTGCATCATTAAAAAGTTTATCTTCATTTAAGACTGTTGGGAAAGAAGCTATTCCTAAATCTATTAATCCTTGTTTTGAGACATCTGTAACCAGGGATGTAGTGGAGGCTAAACGCAAGTAAACGCAGTTTATCCACCTCTGAAATTTCAGAAATAGAATTTATCCACCTGTCAAAACAGTTTATTCACCAGTTGCAATTAATCACGCTGTATTATCCACATTCACAATATGTACACTCGTCAACACTCTAGGAACCATTTAATACCACTGGTAGTGCTATAAACATTGAACAATAACCTCCACCATCATGAAACATGTTAAAAATCATGGCGCAGTCCACCTCACCGTGATCACAGAATTCATAATTTACCCACCTCTTATTTTACCACTGCATCCCTGTCTGTAACGTTTCCCCGAGGGCAAGAGTTCAGTGGGTGACCAGGGTGGGAGCGGTCATGTGTAATTTTGGTGGCTTTTGAGAGTAGTCTTGAGTCTTGAGTTGGCAATTTCCACCAGTGAGGGAAGAGGACAACCGACGATCTTCTGTGCTGTGTTGATCACTCTCTGTATTCGTTTTTTGTCTGCTGCAGAGCACCCAGCGTGCACTAGTGCACTAGGATGCTCTCTCTGGAGGAACGGTAGAAGATCACCAACAGCTTCTCAAACAGGTTGTTGTTTTTCTTAAGAGGTCTGAGGAAATGCAGGCGCTGTTGTGCCTTCTTCACCACTGCCGTGGTGTTGTCCGTCCATGTGAGTCGGTCCGAGATGAGGGTTTCCAGGAATTTGAAGTTGTGAACCCTCTCCACAGGGTCCCCATTGATGGAAAGAGGGAGGGGGTCGGCACTGTATTTTCTGAAGACTATGATTAGTTCTTTGGTTTTCCCGATGTTGAGAGACAAGTTGTTTTCTGTGCACCATGTGACCAGTCTGTGGACCTCTGCTCTGTGGGCCACCTCATCTCCTTCTGGAATGAGTCCGACTCCACAGTGTGGTGTAGTCGGCGAACTTTATGATGGTGTTGCTGGGGTGGGAGGGTTTGCAGTCGTCGGTGTACAATGAGTATCACTTCCATGTACGTTTTTTCAAAATCTTTCTTCCTGATGGTTTTGTAGTGCTAGGTTTAATCAATTTATCATATCAAAGACATATTGCTTATTACACATTGTTAAAGACTTTTTTCTAATTTTCCCTTCCTTCCCAAAACATCTGGGGGGGTCTTATGAAACCTGCTGGTGGGCCTGATCTGGCCCCCGGGCCTTATCTTTGACATCCCTGGTCCCATTTTGACCCCTAGTTAGTGGGTCTGTGATAGTCAGCTACTTTTAGGTCCTGGAGAAGATTTTACATTTAGTCAGGGCATATTTTGAGGACATTCAGTTGTGCTTCAACGGGAATAGTTATACCTCATCCTGGCATTTCAAGGTTGGCATCATGGCTGGATGTACCGTTCCATTGATTTTCACCATGGTAATGGAGGTAATTATAAGGCCATCAAAATGGGTTGTTGGTGAAAGGCTGCAGAATGGCACCTAGTTACCTCCCACAGGATCCTATATGGATGCCATGACAACGCTGTAAACAATGGCTCCATGTACCAGTTAGCTATTAGCCAAGAGGAACAACAGTCTGAATAGGGCAAGTATGAAGGCGAAACCTTGCAAATGTAGAAGCGCATTTATTGGGAGGGAAAACTGGCAGAAAAGTTTTATATTGATGGTGATTCCGTCTATTGATGAAAAAACAGTGAGGAGTTTAGGCAGGTGGTACAATTCCATATTGAGTGACAACAATTATCTTTCAGGTCTGAAAGCCTAGAGCCTCATATCTATTTCATTGATAGAGCCCTCTTGCCTGGTAAGCTGGAGTTGTGGTAAGTCTACAGCACAGGAGAAGAGACAGATGGTAACCAGCATATCGCGATCAAGAAGAGCAAAAATGAGACGTTAACAGTGGTGACTCAAGCAGAAAGCAAGGACAATGGACGTAGTGGCGCCGTGTTGTGAAGGAGGAAATCAGCTGGACAGAGTTTTGGGCCATGGATGCTAACCGCATTAGATTAATTGTAGGAGCCACTTATGATGTTCTTCCCATTCCACAGAACCTCTGTTAACGGGTTGGTGAAGACGGAAGCTGTAAGCTATGTACTGTATGGGTCATGGCTCTTTTTAAAGCACATTCTGTATTCTATAATCTAGCCTGACCCAGGGTCACTACACCTAGAGACATCATCAGATTTTAAACATTTTCAAGGAATCACTGAAAGGAGCTGTAAAAGAGTTATCTTAGGCTGCTGAAAAGGCAAGCCAATAACTTTGGCTGAGTTGCTAAGAGACTACTTGGGGTCATGTTGTATCTTGAATTGAATCTGAGTGCCTGACACTGTGTTTCTGGAGTGGCAGTTGGAGTGGTAGTCAACAAAACACAGATGAAGGAAAGTGCCTGCTTGAAAACCCTAGTAAAAAACCTCACGAAAAATTGTTCGGTCTGTGAAGGTTGCTTTGTTGGTGATTTTGTTTTTGTTGCTTTGGTTCTTTGGTTGGGCAATCAGGCTACACTGGCAGCACAGCTGGTGCCGTGAAGAAGGACCGTTACGGATCCTGTGTACAACATGTGACGCGTTTGTGACTGTCACCAACTGTGTATTGACGTTGTATCCTGCGTCATGTTGTGTAATGTCAAATAGGCTTGGTTGTTGATTGGTCACTATGGGATATCCCCTACCTACATCATGTAACAGACTGGTATCATAATGAATGTATTATATCCCCTTGGGGCTTTCTGTAGTGGACAGATATATTCCTGCTCTTGCGGTAGAGAGCGCTATTCTTGATACTGTGTTACTGATGATGAGTAGCCTACCTGAAGTAAACTGTTCTCAACAACTATTGACTGACAAATTATTATAATATACCATAGTAATAAGTGCTAATGCTCGGTTACAATCACAAGACAGGGCAGACAGGGCAAGACGGGGCAGCCGTGGCCTACTGGTTAGCGCTTCGGACTTGTAACCGGAGGGTTGCCGGTTCGAACCCCGACCAGTAGGCACGGCTGAAGCGCCGGGATTTGTGTGTGCTTCACCCCACTGTGTATTCACTGTGTGCTGAGTGTGTTTCACTAATTCACGGATTGGGATAAATGCAGAGACTGAATTTCCCTCACGGGATCAAAAGAGTATATATACTTATACTTATACAAGACACCTATCCTGTGTATATCTAGAGTTCGCTGGTCAGTATCAGATAATAAATCTGTTGAACAGGACCCCGACGGACAGTGGAGTATTGGACCTGTGAGCATGTGAGGAGATATGAGGTGTCATGAGACACGGTGAAGTGGCGTTTCCAACAAAACTTGCCACGTGAGGTTAATGGCAAAGGGTTCCCGACACACAATCCACAGGAAGCATGCACGGAGAGTTGAAGTAAATTAGATGTATATTTATTTAAACAATCCGGTTGATTCTCTGGTATGGATAAATGATGAAAATAAAGGAAAACTAAAGCGGTTGTGTGTGGTTAATTGCGGTAGTTTGCAATTGTTTGTGGTCTGAAAACTGTGCCGCCTTGCCATTTAACCCATTGAACACTTTGTGAATGGACTAATTAAAGCCAGTGCTTCGCACAACAAGCACGTCAAAGGGGTCTGTCTACTACCATGTGACAGGTAATCAGGTAAGTACGTACAGGTAAGATACTGCTCAGGGTAATTAAGGTAAGTATGGTTTCTTAAAATTAATTGTATCATTTCTGTTAACTTAAAACCACATTTCTATGATGTAGGTTAATAATGTAAACTAAAGTACTTGTTCTTATTCCACAGATAAGTTCACCAAAACCCAAATATGGCTCCTCAACACGGATTAAGAGATGTAGCTGCCAACTAGATGGTGTGTCCCTGAATCCCTGTACTACATCAATTTCCTGTGGGCATTCTCCTCCTTGCTAATTTCTGCACTCAAATGACATTGCATTAAGCATTTTTTTATCTTTGCATTGCGCTTTCCATATTTAATATCCTAAGTGGTTACGCTTGATTTAGTATCTAATGTATAGAATGTGAAGCATATTGAATGGCCACTGTGTATGTTAATGTGTTATGTAAATAAACTCTTGAATATTTCCCACAAACGTCAGCAAGGCCAAGTTTCCCCACTGCTCAAAAAAAGCCAGCTCTTAACCAATCACACATTGAGCACTGCAGACAAATCTCACTTCACTTTAATTTCCACTCGACACTCTCTCCGTTTAACCAAGTTGCTAAGGTTCTCCACACGATATGGGACTGAAGCCTAACTGGACTGGATTCAAGTGCAACGATTTCGCTGAAAAGGCCTCACTGATGGAAAATGCAGTTATCGGGAGTAGTTGCTCTCATCTTGCTGGACCTTGACACAGTGAACCACCAGATCAATTCAAGTCAAACATTATTGTGGTCAAGAAGGGAAATAGGGCCTGCAGCTGAGTTAATCAGCAACAGCCTTTCCATTGCAGTGACCACAAATGTGCATGCACAACACAATACAACCACATAATATACACCTTTTCAATCTGCTTTTTTTGTTTGTGTTTTAATATTTTTGTTTGTCTCCATGTTACCATTGGGTCAATGTTGTTTTCTGTGCCACCGGAAATGCCTTGGGAATGCACAAGTTTGTTTATGCTTCTGAAAGGGTCTATAAAGTCTATAAAACCATGTATTTAATTAATAAATGAGTGGGCTTCACATCACTCCCATCTCTCAGATTGACATGGCATGACAGAGTGTCCAAGGAAAGGTATATTTCTTGTGGCACGCTTCAGTGATTTGTCCTTTCAACCATCTTGCCAAAGCCCATGCACAACATAGGTTTTCAGCTTAACTCATTATTGATACTAAAACAATATCGGACATTTCTGATGGCTTCCTAATAATTGATTGTGTAATATTTCCTCCACAGATTGTCTGGAATATATAAGGCCTTTTTTAATTCATAGATGCACAGTTGCATAGATGCACAGATGCACAGCTGCAGTGCACAGTTCCCAGTTTACAGTCTTTCCATTAAACTAATCAAGGGCCAACAGCTGGAGAAAATTACTTTATATTGTGCAAAGCTATTATGTCCACCCAGTCACACAGACGAGAAAGGAAAACTTTGTAGTCCGAAGGGCGTTTGTGAGCGCAAATTAGCAGACGAGTGGGACTAAGGAGGGCCTTGGCATAAGTCAGCCTATTCTCAAAACTTAAGAGATACAGCTCCGTTTTCCCATTTGCAAAGCAAATATTTATGTTATCAAATAATTATTTTGTCTAAAAATTAAATGAGCATTTCTGCTTTACATGGTCTGTAAGATAAACAGGCCCACTGGTTTCATTGTGCACCCTCTAGTGGTCATTTTGAGAATGATAATGAAAACTGCATGGCACAATTTGTGCAGTTGTTTGCCTCTCCATATATTGTGACTCTCATTACACCACACAGCAATCTAGCACAGCTAAACAACTCTACGTTGGATAATTATATACAACGATATTGGAAAATGCCTTCGAGAATAGGCTGTCGTTGCCTTGTCATTTGCAGAGAGCTGGAAATAAAGTTTAAATGAGATCACTAAAAAATACAAGGAGTTCCACTGTGCTCCCAAGTGCAGACCGTCTCCAAGGAGTTCATTAGTATAGATGTAACAACTCAATTCAGCCACTATTAGGAGATTTATGCTGCATATTATGGGGGAATAGTTTCTACTTTGGCTCCCCCTTTAGAAACAGATTGGGTTTGTCAAGTCGCAGCTGAAACAAGTTACTCTGCGGTTTGGTTTCTAATGAAGCTGTTTTCCTCATGATATTTTCTCCTGTACACCTGTTAGTGCAAAATTGAAATGCTGTATTACAAAAACTCCCTGTGCTCCTCTTTCTCCCACTTAAGTCAAACATAAATACTGTGTCACATAATTAAAAATGCACACACACACACACGCACAGATAGAGAGAGAGAGAGAGAGAGAGAGAGAGAGAGAGAGAGAGAGAGATATTGTACATAAACAAGACTATGCACACACACAAACACACACTGTGTCTCCCTGACCAGAGTAATACATGCTGAATTAGGTCTGCTACGACTCTAGCGTTCCCATACAGGCTGTTGGGAATTTCATGACTCTGAATATCCCCACACTGATTATTCCGGCTGATCCTCAACGCTGCATAGAAAACATACTCCTGCTTTCACGACCTCAAGTCACGACAATCAATGCTAGCTTTGGCTTGGGATTAAATAAAATATACCCTTGCAGCATGGCACATCTGCAAATACTGGCAGCACAAATACATACCCTACCTACACATCTATCTGCAGAAAGGAAAGCTGAAGGAAACCTATGGCAGATCGTCTGTGCTTTACTGTATGTGATGCTTTTGCCTTGCTGTAATGACATGACTGATTCTGGTATTTGCACTATTTTAAATATGATGTGGTTATGGTGATTTATCAATGTTTTTATTTGTAATGCAGTCTTTGGAATC
>NW_027468685.1:9306671-9309171 GCF_046254945.1 Alosa pseudoharengus
TCAGCAGAGAGACAGTCTTGTGTGGTGCTGTTACAGGATTCCTCTCTGGTTCTGTGGAGACATTGGCTAGCACTTACGTGATGGTTCACAAAGAGGAAAAATATAGCACCTTGGAGTTGAAGATGGTGTTCTTGTACACACACACACACGCACACACACACACACACACACCTTTGAAAATTATTTAACTATATCTCCATAACTCTTGCCAGTTTAATCATGCCACTACCTACTAAACCCCCACTAGATTATGCGGCATCAATCAGGGGAGATGAGAATCATTAGCAGTCTCCTCCTCAATGACACAGATCACAAAAAGGTGGACATCCTGACATTATTGACTCAACTTCATCTCGGGGGCCAACCATTAATGGGGAGCTTTTTAGCACAGCTCAAGATGAGGTATATAGTGAACTCTTCCATTTTAGAATAAGCTAGACAGCATTCACCTTAATGGTATGGACAAGCTTATATAGTATATGCAGAGGATAGACGAGGCCTCCCAGATTGAGTTACTTTGCTGTATAATAAATGCATTTTGTAGACTGACATAGGAATTGCAGATTTTATATACAGTATACGTATACCATATTTTGATTGTATGTACTGATATATACTTTTTGGTCTCAGTTTGTTTGATCTCCTTTAAAGGTGCTCTAAGCGATGCTGGGTAACGTCACTTCTGTTGACTTTCAAACAAAACAGAGAGCTAGCTCGCTACTTCCTCCCCCTCCCTCCCGTGCTGCTCCCGTGCAATTGAAACTCTCCTAAACGCGCATCTCGTCTGTGATTTGCTGGAACAGTTTGTTATTAATTTTATGGGCTAGGTTTGCATAGGTTTTTTTTGTAGCCGTTTTTGGAGCCTGGGCTGTCCAAGAGATCGCGTTTTTTTACAGTGTATTCAGGACACAGACAGCTAGCAGTTGGTTAGGTGATGTTTGCATTAAGTGACATGAAATGTTTTAGCCTAAAAAACATGTGACATCGCTTAGAGCACCTTTAAGTATCATCCATATATTACTGGCCCCTGCAACTGGTATCCGTAAGTAATTTTAGGTAAAAGCATCAGCTAAATACACGCATAAATAAAATGCAAATAAAATGTTCTAACAAACCACCACTGAAGTTCACCTCCTGGTAGAAACTCTGCAGCAGGACCTGATGGGGCCTCCAAGAATGAGTTCTTTGACTATGAAATAAATGCCTTCTACAAATTGACATACAAATTGCAGATTATAAATACAGTATACGTGTACTGTATTGTGATTGTATGTACTGATATGTACTCCAGGGGTTCGTTTCCCAAAACCATAGTTGCTAACCTGTTAGCAACTTAGTTGGTTGGCAACGGGAAATTGCATTGCAACCAACAAAGTTGCTAACTTAGTTAGCAACTATGGTTTTGGGAAACGCACCCCAGATCAACTACAAGTTTGATCTCAATCACCCATATATTGAGTCATGAAACAGGACCTGTGCAGTGAAGGAGGTGAAAACTTGTGGAGTCTCAACACGAATTGGGCACAGAATGTCTGCTGCCCAGCATCAATCAAGAATATAGTCTCCGTCCCAGCGTATAGTCCCCACGCAGTAGTTTTACCCAAATGAGACTTCCTCAGCAGTAGCAGTTAGAGAGATCACTGATCGGGAAAGAGGGAGGTGATGATGACACTGGAGGGTAATAACACTCTACAATGAGAATGAGAGAAAGAGAGAATGAGAGAGAGAAAGAGAGAATGAGAGAAAGAGAGAAAGAGAGAGTCTTGAAATGAATGAGCAATGAATCTTCCCAGAGGAAAATGTCTTGTCTTAAAAATGTATTTTCTTTCAAGAATAAATCAGCTCTTTTTAAGATCAGAAATTAGGAGCAAAATGAAAGGTCAAGTACTAAAAAAGAAGTACTTTTGATATATTAAAATGAACTTAAATTGGACTTTGTCTGCGAGAAGTGGCGAGCTATTTCTTTGGAGCTCAAATTGAGAAATACTAGTAAATGACCAAAAACCTCATGATTGAGCTCACTTATTTCTAGCGAAAATAGACGAAGCTAAGAAGGAATCTCATTTCCGACCTTCCTTCCTCACAGGAGGGATGAGTCCAGCCCCTGACCATGCACATTCCTGTGGCAGTGGACTTAATAGCAGATGTTTTTGGCCAGAAAGTGAAGTTTATTAGATGCTTATTTCACCCTCCGTTCACTTCTCTCTTTATTGACATTTATATTCTTGTTGGATTAGAAATGAGAAAAGGAACATGAGGAGATGATTAATTCTCTCTTTTCTTTTCTTAAGTTTTCATTCTTCACAATGTACTGAAATCACACTTTATTTCAAAAGATTATGAAGTTGTTTTTTTAATATCATGTACATTTTTAATTAACATTTGTTCATGTAACAGACTAGCTTAATCAAAGCACTACAAAGCGCAGTGAAGTATTGCAGTTGATGAGTGGGCCTACACTACATGCACAAACTGAAACGGATCCTTGAACAGTGAGTTA
>NW_027468685.1:9314171-9316671 GCF_046254945.1 Alosa pseudoharengus
TTCAGTGTGTGTGTGTGTGTGTGTGAATGGGTGTGTATGATTACGTGTGTAAATGTGTATGCATAAGTGTATCATTTCCTTTACAGCCAAGGCTTCTTCAAGCATCTCAGTATATATACATGGAAAGAAGTCTTTCATAACCGTAGTACTATATATATAGTAGTGTGTGTACAACATGGTCTCTCTTTTTCTCTCTCTCTCTCCTAAACCACCCAGGTTAGGACAAACACACATATTTAAGCTCAAAACGGGAATCAAAAAGAAGAGATCAAAATTAAGTGCTTGAATGAACTCACAATAAGAGAAACATAAAAATGAAAACTATACACAGATTTTCATCTCCTTTCTTCTCGTATTCATCCGCAAAGAAATATTCCTTCCTCGGATCTCCTCACCGTCCTCCACCACCATCACCACCACTTTGCCCCTGATTTGAACTTCTTTTACATTCTTCTGCTAAGAAAAGCCGCCTCATCATCCCTGAACCGCTAAAGCCAGTCTGACCACTAAAATATATATATATATATATATATATATTTATATATCTGAGAATACTCCTGGATTTGTGTTAAAACTCCTCAGATAGCCCTCACGTGTACAGCCTACATGCCCCTCTACGGCCCCTCCCACCCATATAGAAAATATACAAAAGATTATTTCCAAAATCTCGTCGCCCGTCTTGACTCCACAAATATAAAAATATACAAGTTTTCCTATCTGTTGTCAAAATCTCATGGCTCTCCTCCTCGTGTCTCCTCAACCTCCACAACCTCCACACCCCGGCTCCTCCTCTAAGCTCCGACTCTTCTCTCCGCACCCACCCCCCCCCCGCTGCCCTGCCCCCCCCTGGTTCAAAAATAAACAAGTTTTATTTCGTTTATTCGAGTTAATTTCTTTCTTTTTGTTGTCATAGAAAACAAATGACACCTGTGTCCCCATCGGCCTGGCCAATCCATGTGGACTGTCTGTGGCTCGGCAGCTGCGGCGGCTGCGGCGGCAGCGGCGGCGTCCACCTCTCCAGTTGTGTGGTGCTATGGTGAGGTGAGGCTGTGTAAGACTGGCATAG
This sequence comes from Alosa pseudoharengus, assembly GCF_046254945.1. NCBI lineage: Eukaryota > Metazoa > Chordata > Actinopteri > Clupeiformes > Clupeidae > Alosa > Alosa pseudoharengus. Next base: position 9,315,238 of record NW_027468685.1, read on the forward strand.
AGCACGATCCCATCGGCATTCAGAAGCATCTGCCCCTCCACCCCACCCACCTCCTTTCCACCCTCCCTAACTACAAAGGAAATGTGAAATGTTGAGGATGTGAAGGGGGGGGGGGGGGTTAAGGTCAGGGGGAGGTGGGTGAAGGAGTGCTGGGATCGGCAAGTGTTGCAAGTGCTGAAAAAACACTCAGGACCTGCTTAGAACCTGATTATACCGCTAGCCCGTCTAACCCCAACCCACAGAGAGGGGGCGCTAGAGTGCCCGCCCCGTCGTTTCAGAAGTGCTAACGTTTGTTTTTTTTGTTTGTATGTTTGTTTGTTGGCTTCTCTCCTCTTCCTCTCTTGCTCTCTCTTTCTCTCATTTCTTCCTCATCCTCTTCCTCCTCGACGGCGTCCTCCTCCTCCTCCTCCTCGTCCTTGTCGTCCTCACAGGTCGCCGTGCCGGGTCTCGTACTTGCTGAGGATGTTCCGGCAGCGGCCGAGCTCCTTGCGCATGTCGGCCACCTCCTGCCGCAGCGCGGCGTTCTCACGCTCCAGGAAGGCGGCGCGCACTGTGATCTGGTTCTCCTTGAGCCGCCGGGCGTCGCGCGAGCGCTTGGCCGCCTCGTTGTTCTTCACGCGCCGGCACCAGTACTTCTCATCCTGCGGGTAGGGTGTATGTTTTGCGTGTATGTGGGTGTTTGTGGGAGTTGGAATGTGGGGGAGTGTGTGACAGTATGACGGGAGGAGACGGAGGGCAATGGAGGGAGAGAAAACACAAAGACAAAAAGGGTTAGTTGCTACGAAAAAATACAGACTTTAAAACAACACCAGAAGCTACCGTCTAGTGCACCACCTGACACACGTCAACAATGTCAGTGTTTCTGAATAGCGTCAACAATACCATACAACACCACACTCTCTGCTTTGACAACAGGCAATACAGTACAATGTTTCTATTCAAACTAAAATATTCAGTCAGTCATTCTTGAGGCATGGGACAAAGCCTGATATACAATTGGAAAAAAGAAACACAAACTTAACTGCTTTATACATATACATGTATACAACATATGTCAAAGCCTTTTAGCTTTTTGTCAACACTGCCACACACAAAAAAACACTCTCTTCTGTACTGTTTTAGTTGTAGGTCTCAGGCGTGTGAAATCATAATAACTACATAAAATGGAGGAGGACAGTTGTTAAATATCTTCTATTCTTAACCCCCCATCATAACATTTACAATTACGATCCGTGTTAATTATTAAGCCTGTCAGCAGTTACCAATTATGGCCATGCCCATGTGTCAAGAATGACTGTGCAGTAAATGAACAATGAGGAACAGCACAAAGGTCAGCCTAGGGCACTTCCTGTTTACATCTCACAGAAGATAATGAATCACTATCTTATGGACATTCATCATGTGATCAACCTATCAGTAGATATCAGTAGATGT
>NW_027468685.1:9319171-9369171 GCF_046254945.1 Alosa pseudoharengus
GGCAAGAGAGAGAGAGAGAGGAGAGAGAGGGAAATGAAAAGATGAAGTGAGAGAGAAAGAGAGCTATCAAGAGGAGAACAGACAGATAGAGAAAAATAAAGGGAGAGAGAGAAAGAGAGAGAGTTATCATGAGAGGCACAGACAAGAGGGAGAGCTATCAAACTGAAAACAGAAAAAAGAAGGGGGAAAAAAAACAGAAAGAAAATGAAAGAAAAAGACAGAGAGGGACAGAGGGGGGAGAGAGAGAGAGGGGAAACAAGTATGCATGCAAAAAGAGAAAAACAGATAGAGAGAGAGAGAGAGAGAGAGAGAGAGAGGAAAGAAGAAAAGAAGAGATAGGGAGAGAGAGCAGGATTGGGAGCACGCTCCAAGGCTCTCTCCTCTGTGTTCTCTCTGCAGACAACACATGAACCTGGTGACTTCTGCTCTGCTGTAGTCAAGACTGCGTGGCTTCCTCAACTCTAACTGGCCCACTGCTTAGAACTGGAGGCAACCAACTCCCCCCCCCCCCCCCCGACTTTCATTAAAATATACAGCGCCCACATTAAGCCATTCATGATTACTTCAAGACCAGTCCAACTGCACATTTCTTGCGCTTTTAAATAGAGTGTGTGGAGGTTTGCGAATTTACATTATGTTCTTGTGTTATGTGTGTTTGTGTGCACTTCAATTAGATTTTTTGCATACATGTGCATGTGTTTTGGTTGTGTGTGAGCGTGCACGTGAGTGTTTGTAAATCTGTGCAAATGGGAAGTGTCAGCTTGTGCATTTTTGAGTCTGAGTGTAAGGCAGTGTAAATGGAAGGTGTAAGGCAGTGTAAATGGAAGGACATTTATGAGAGTGTGTGAGTCTCTCTCTCTCTTTCCACAGTGTGTGTGTGTGTGTGGGGGGGCATGTGTTTATGTGTGTGTTATGTTGTGTGTATGTGTGTGTTTTTGCGCGTGTGTGCGTGCTTTCCTGTCTGCTGCCCGCTCTCTCCCTTTATTTATCCCTAAGCTGTAGTAAGCTGTGCAATCTATAATAGTCCCTGCATGGCTGAGACCAGCATCCCGTCTCCCTGTTCACACTAAGCTGGATTCTGTGTGTGGGAGCGCATGTGTTTCGTTTGTGCGTTCAAGAACCCAAAGCTCACGTATATTTAGCTACAGATTATTCATTTTTGAACAGGTGCACCGCGCAGAGTCCGGCCCTCAGACGCCAGCAGGAGATGCGAGGGACACAGCTGTAGTGAGATGACAGGAAGGGCACTGGTGGACAGGGCACTATTCTAGCTGGACACACAAGTGCACTTGCTCTATTACACACACACACACACACACACACACACACAAACACACACACACAAACACACACACACAAACACACACACACAAACACACACACACACACACACACAAACACACACACACAAGCTCACAGCTCACATTAACTTAATTCCTGCCTTTAAAAAGATAGAGTACATAGATGCACACTGACAACTGAGCAAATAAAAAAATTCAAACACAAATGTTCCATATAATGCAATAGATATGCATCCATACAGACAGCTGAGTGGCACTCTCGCACTCACACTCACACACACACACACACCACCTAAGTGCCATAACACACAAGACCTAATTGCCATAATGTGCACCCATATGAACAGCTGATTGTCACTAAGTAACTCAATTAGTCACACTTATGAAGACACACACACACACACACACACACACACATTTACAAACACACACATGCATGCACACACACACACATACTCACAAACACACACACGCCCGTCGTACACTCTTACCATGTAGGCACTCGGGGCCTCCTTGGAGCATGCTTGGTGGCACGGGCGGCGGAGGCTGTGGGCCGTCCAGCCCCAGCAGGGAGGACGTGGAGGAGGACGACGAGATGGAGGAGCAGGACGAGGAAGAGGAGGAGCAGGGCGGCGGCGACGAGGCCGACGAGGGGCACTGCGAGCTCTGGTTGGGCACGGCCGACTGCGAGCTCTGCGAGGGGATCTGGGCGTTGGCGCTTCCGCCCGTGCCGCCCCCTCCCGAGCCCGTGCCGCCGGTGTTGGTGCCGCCGCCGGCCGACGGCATGCAGCCCATGCCGTTCTCGGTGAGGAACTCCTCCAGGTCCATGTACTGCAGCTGGAACAGGCCGCTGTCGCACGGCAGCGTGCGCTCCCACAGCAGAGGGCCTAGGAAGGCCGACTGGGAGACCGAACGCACGGAGGAGGCACCACCGCTGATCCCACACACGCCGGCCACGCTGCCCACACCACCCACACCCTGGGAGTCCTCATCAGAGTCCACTGGTTTGTCTTTATCTAAGAGAGGGAGAGGGGGAGAGGTAGAAGACTATAGTTAGACCCCTTGTACTTGTGATCATCATTATGGCTGTGTTGGTGTGAGGGATAATTATCAAGAAGAGATGTAATTCACAAAGTATGGCAAACACTACTGTCCATTCTCTCTCTATGTATCCTTCCATCCATCCATCCATCCATCCATCCATCCATCTAACTATCTAACTATATCTCTCTATCTCTCTCTTTCTTAATGAAATTCATTTCGCTGAGAGGCAACACACCATCGCCTGAGCTGGATGCCTCCTCACACTCCAATCCCAAATAGCAACTCTCCACCTCTTCTCTCCTCTCTTCTCTCCTTTCCTCTCCTTTCCTCTCCTCTCCTCTCCTCTCCTCTCCTCTCCTCCAGCAGCAGATGCCAATGCTGGAGACCATAGTGGAGAGACTGAGAGACCAGGCCCTGGCAAAGACTTAAAGCCCTGTCACACAGACCAGGAGTCGGGACCAGTGTTTGGCAGCGACTGCACTCCCTGGCTTCTCCGTCAGACCCAGGATTGAAAAGACTGATTGAATAGAGGATAGGATGGGTTTGGGAAATAAAATGTGGAAAAATGGCAAAACGTGGGGTTAGGCAAGAAGTTGGGATGAGAGGAGTAGAAGAGAAGAAAAAAACAGAAGAAAGAGAAAGGTGTGCAGAGAGAGAGAGAGCGAGAGAGAAGAGAGAGAGAGAGAGGGGGGGGGTGCAGAGAGAGAGCGAGTGAGAGAGAGAGAGAGAGAGAAAAAAAAAAAGAGAGAATGTGAGTAGGAGAGTGGGAGTATTTTAAGAGTGTTGCAGAGAGCCAGCTGGAGAGCGAGGAAAAAGAAACTGGCATTGAGAGAGAGCGCCACTGATGCCAGAAGCAATCTACCAAATCTCTCTCTTTTAGTCTCTATCTATCCCTTCCTTTTCACCTCTTTCTCTCTCTTACACACACTCACAATTTATGGATCTACACACACAGAAGCATAAATACCCTAATACATGCATACACAGACACACATACCCACAAGATATTCCACACACATGCATGCTTACACTCACACACACACACACACACACACACACACACACACACACACACACACACACACACACACACAGAAATAAAAATGCAGTGTTGAAGCAAAGGCTGTTCAGCCTGGTAGAGCAGCAAAGAATCGGGCCAGTCTGGTCCTTTAAGCTCATGCTATACTGAAGAGCCATCATTCCAGCTCATCATCATCATCATGACAACACACACACACACACACACACACACACACACACACACACACACACACACACACACACACACACACACACACACAGTTTGAGAAAAACCCCTCAGGTCCTGAAGTACCGCTGACACACCACAAGGGGGTGGTATAAGCATTGTGTATATATGTGAGTGTAAAAACAGTAGCTTTGTTGATTTACCTTGTGTAGCCCAAAATAAATGATTCTGCTATGAAACTGAAATTCAAGTAAGATAAATATCTACAGATACATAACTCATAAAAATCAAACACCTCTTGAACAAAGTCAATCTGTTTTATTTTCTGCTTCAATGTGTAAGTGAGTGTGAAAGATTGTGGGAAAGAAAAGGCGAGAAACATAAAAAGAGATTATGCATCGTAATGTAGGCCTTCACTCATTGTTAACTATAGGGTCATTGTGTTAATTGTGCAAAATTGTCATAATTTAAGGGACAAATATCCAACTCCACAAAATATATATATTCCCTCATATTTACATCCCACAATATGGATATCACCACCATGTGAATTATAATGTTTGTCCACTATGAGAAAGCAAGGAATCAACCTCTGGAGACAGAAAAAGCAACGGGTGTATGTATACTATTTGATCTCTGATGTTTCATCAATACAAATCCAGCTTAAACAGGCACATACAGTGAGAGAGAGAGAGAGAGAGAGAGAGAGAGAGAGAGAGAGAGAGAGAGAGACTCACCTTTTATTTCGCAGCAGTCTTTCCCTCGCTGGTCAGCTTTGATTGGGAGCTGCAGCAGGGTCTTGAGGCTTGCCATGGAGTTGGGGTGGCCATTAGGGGTGGTCGTGGACGGGTTGCCGGTTCCGAACTGCGGGCTCGCCCCAGCTGGTAGCTCCGGTGGTAGGAGCTGAGTTAGCGGCCTGGACATCGTTGATTCCTGGTGTGCGCTCAAGGTCTATCTCGGAGGCTGGGACTAATAGACAAATGCGTCAACGAACAACTGTCAGTTGCTTAGCCTAGCTTGTCTATTGTTGATTTATGCGTTCAGATAATGAGACGACCTGACTGCTGTATAAATACAGCTATAGACTGGTTACTGATTTGCACACCCTTGCGCAGAGCGAAGGGCTGATCAAATCATCTGGAGAGAAAAAACTAATAATTCAAGTAGTAGGCTGACATCCACATTGGCAGACGTACAAAATTCAGTAGTCTATAAAATGTCGATGCCCTCTAAGTAGGCTACACCTTTTTGAAAAAGAACTTAAACAATAAATAATCTCGATTTAGACTTTCGCTCTCATCCTCTTGACAGACGCACAGCCACCTTTAAGGGGTTTTAAACCTCCCTCCCCTTGTCACTCGCCTCCAGGACAAACAAAGTTGGATCTCTTAAACTTGCGACGTTCCTCCACTTCTTTCAAGAGGTCCATTTATTTGGCAGTATTTGTCTTTACACCAGTTTGATATTCCTCATGGCCTGGACAGAAATATTCCCCGAAAAAAGCAAACAGTTGTAAAGGATAGCCGTCCATGGATTCGAAGAGAGAACTACTATCAATAAATGCAAATAGCATAGGCCTATGCACAAACGGCCTAAATATATTCAAGTAATAGCCTACTCCGCCAAGAAATAGATAATTCCAGACTAGGATAAATGTTGAGCCTAACGTCGCCTGGAAATCTTTTGATTAATTAACCAAAAATAAAATAAAAGCGTAACAGTCAGTCGAGGTTTGGTTGCTGCTGTTTCCCTCTCCCTTCAAGTGGTTCACCTTCGCTCAGTCTTTCACGCGCTTTTTCTCCGCACACCCATAAGAAAACGCGAGCGCTCGAACCGCGGTGAGAGTCAGCTGGAACGAACACGGGCCGCTCTCGTGACATCACCTCTCACGGGGAAACAGCGCTGAGGGAGGGGTTTACTTAATATTCATGCTTCACACCTCCTTGATAACATCCCATCATATGATGACGGAAACCCGCCTCCAAGCCACAAGCCAATAGCAAAAAGGCACCTAATATATATTTATATATTGAGTTACGCCTCTTACATTAACCCGTTCTGTAAAAGATTTATTTGTACCATACACGGTGTAAAAACACGTGGTTAAGAATAGGCAACCAGCCAAGATCAGGAAGTAAACACACAAATGTTTTGTTCAAATTAATAGACATGAACATATTATATTATACCTATATTGTATGTGCAAACTCTTATTTACAGAGTAAATCAACAAAAAATATGCTAGCCTACTGTAGGGAATAAAACAATATTCACAGTGAATGTGTTATTGACCTACCAACTGTCCAGGAGCTTCAGCTGAAGGTTTAATCAAGAGTTTCTCTTCATACAAGGCCTACAGTTGATCATGGTGTAACCTGTTATCCCTGTAGCTGGTATACTGATGCCAAAAACGTGAGCGTTCGTGTTTTGGCCGACAGAAATATCTCTCCTCTCTACCTTAAGACCAACTCGTTTACTCAGAGCAAGCACATGGACCAGGCACGCGGGAGTGCTGCTATGGGCATCCCAGAGTCGACGCCATTGGTTCAAAGTAGGTCAGTTTCAACCTTCCACGGCCTCCTATTGGATATTTCTAGGTCGATCGCTCCTCCCAGTCTCTTCCCCATGCTAGTGCCGCGTGAGGCAAGTGTAAAACAACAGTAGGCCTACAGCGGCTTCACCAGTCTGTGGATTAGTGTTTCACTGCTACAGCCAGACATCAGATCGAAGTTGGTCTGGTTCCATGAGTTTCGCCTCCTTACCACTAATATACAAATAAAAACAAACAATCAAGATACTATTGTATCGTAGGGCAGTGTTTTTTTTTTTTTTTTTTTAAAGAATGTGCAATACTTCTAATAATTCTGATTTGGACCTAAAGAATATATCTTAGTGTGTCTGAGTGTAGTAAAAAGCAAGGACAGTTAAAGGATGAGGGAAGAATCGAATGTGGGTGTCAAGAGATGCAGTTAAGTTAGAGGCAATCATCTGAGGACAGGTATGATTGTGGGACTTCTTCATATCTTAATGAACACCATCAGATTTTAACCTACTGTGACTGATTATAGTTTGGGACATAGCACACACGCAGAATCGTCAGAAATGCCTAAACACGCACTGCGACAAGGTTGTGCACTGTTGAGGGCTAGTCACAGATGCAGCTGGGAGGCTACATCTTAGTGTGGCTTGATATATTCTAAAGGTCATGACCTTACACACCCACACAGAACATCTTTGCACTGATTTTTGTAAGTTTCTATTCTCAGTGACAACCACTTCTTTAAGGGCCACAATGGTATTTCACTTGTGTGCACTTGTGTCCAGTTTGAGTGTTTACTATTGATACTGCAGTTCTGTCTGAATTAGTTCTGTCATGTAATAAGCCACATGCAATGATACAATGAACTACAGTAACAAAGGAGGAGAGGATTGACGATGCTTCAGTCTGTGAACTATAACTTTCACCAAAGAATAGGCTAATAAATATGGCTTGTTCTTCTAGAGAGTTATGAATTGTACGATTGGATATTTATATTGGTAAACACATTTTCATAATTACAGCACTGATGCCTCATCACATTTGCAAACACGGAAGCAAATCAGTGTTCATCAACGCCATCAGATATCCAGCTGTCTCCACTTTTATTGCACATCATGGGTTCCCTACCTCTTAATCCCAGCCATTTCAACAGTGGCCCTGTATTGCCACCTAGTGTTTTTTGCAAGTATAGCAGATAACAAAAAAAAATAAAAAAAAAAATAGAAAAAACAAATAATTAAATCAATTCACACACTAGGATGAGCACCACGGACGGATAATCTCAAACCAGTAAAGCTCCTTAAAATTATTATTACTTATCATAATACTGATTAATTGATTACAATAGAATAACAACTGATTCATTTCAGTTATCCTCTAAAAGTGTCTTACAGCATGGATAGATTGATGGCTTCTTCCAGAATGGGCAAAATAAGGCGCTGATGTGGCACAGTAGCTCTGCCGGAAGGTGTGTGTGTGTTGTGTGTGTGTGTTTCCTCCTAATTGGTTGTGGCACCTCACAGGGCATGTGCCAGCAAATGTGAGCGTAGGCGGTCAGACGGGGCCCTGGGTACCAGGTGGAGACCACCTGGACACAGGCTCAAGAAAGACAATGCCGTCAGCCTCGGCACTCCGTTCATTCAGCAATAGCACTGCTAGTCATGTTTTAGCATTTAAAAAATGTATACTATGCTAGACTTCTACTCATTAAACTTTAAAATGGTCTTGACCTTTAAATTCTGGACAAAGTCATTTCGCGAATAATTCAACACCACTGAGTGCAGTTGGCTAAAGGTGTAACAGATAAGGTTAAACTTGAAGTGATTATGTTCTTGTGTCATAAATTGTGTGCCTTCCAGAATATCAATTTATTTTCGAGGTTGTCACAATCCATTTTGACTTGTCCTGATGAAGGTTATTATGGTTATTATGTAAAAAAACAAATAGGCATGTCTTAACTGAATAGCTAAGGCTTTTTAAACATACAATCCTCTTGAGTGCCTCAGACTTGTTTTAAAAAATATGTTATATAGAATATATTTTCCAAGTTTCCTTACTTCATAATTCAGGTCTTACCACACAGTTTATCATGAGCAATAACAAACCAAAGAAAATCTTACACCAAGCAATCTTTTTACCTTTTTATTTGATTTCTTGAGGGTCTCAACATCTTTTGTAGGTTTAGGAAAAAAAAGAGGATAGTCGTTTAGTATTTATAGTTCTTATTTTTAGTTTACAGAGGAAGAAAAGGGGAAGAGAGGAACTATAGGTCGGTGTGTGGATATGATCGTGTTGGGAGACTAGGACAAACAAATCCAGAGGGGAGGGAGAAGAAAAAGAAATAAAATCACATGGATACACTTAAAACCCCTCATCTTACACGGATAACCCCCTTGTCACATCCCACCCACCCAGCACAGAGTAAAAATGATTAAAAAAGAATTTATACTTGGAATATAAAAAAAAAAAAACACAATAATATAATAAAATATAATACGAATTGTACAGTACAGGGTGGCTGATCCCATCTTGTGTGTTCCAAAACTTCAACAACAAAGACACTTGGAACTCTATGCAGGCCCAAGGTTTTCCTTCTTTCCTTTATTTTTTTTTTTTTTAAATCAGCAATTCAGAAAATGGCCTCTACCAATGCATTCTACCCTAGATCAAGATGCTGTTATTTTTCTGCTTGTGATTTTTGACGTCTTTACTGATGGATAAGTGTTTGGGATTTCTTTGATGAGGGATTATGTTATTCACAGAGTTAAGTTTCACAACAACAGTGTCTAAACGTGTTATCCTCGATGCCCAGACGACATCCGTTTTTCCAAGACTGACCCTTCTCCACCCAGGCATTCACCCCTCGGCTGAACATTTTGGCCAATACAAAATGACCAAAAAACAAAAACAACAACAGAAAAAGCACAATTCCACAATAAACAGAAAAAAAACTACACTTATCAAAAGAAAGACAGAGACTATACTGTTTGAATAACAAGGGAAAACTAAACAGGAGAAATAAAATCAGTACTGTTTGGATTAATTCACTCATATTTGAATGCATTCATTACCGCTAAACAGATGTTACGAAAAAGGATATGGTGAATGCATCTAAAAAGGACAGAGATGCTACGAAAACAGTCACGCTTACTAGAGTACTTCCCCCTTGAGGAATCCAAGTTAGAGCTCCATGTGTTATATGGATGTTGCTTTAGATGCAGGTCGGAAGAGTTCATGTTAATGGTGAAGTATATATCTAGAGGCATGTCTTCCTCCAACACTTATGCCCTATCCTCCCCCTTCCCCATCATCTTAAAAACACCCTAGATATCTTAGGTATTTTTTTTTTTGCTTTGTCTTTTTTTTTTCTCTTTATTTTTAATTAAAAAAATATTTAGTGCCTGTACTCAGTCACCACTGTTGATCTCTCGCTCTGGGCCTCACCAACTGTCCCTTTGGGTGACATCTGCAATTTCAGACCCCAGTTCCCAGTGGCAGCAGTGCCCCCGCGCCGGCAGGCAATCCTATGCCTTTCCAGCAGGGCGGCGTTCCAAAAGCGCGAGGGGCAGCGCGGGCACGAGAAGCAGCCTTGGTTGAGATGGAAGGCCCGGTGGCGGAGGGCGCCCAGGAGCCGGCGCGAGCGCTTCCCGCAGACGGAGCAGTGGAGTCGGGCCCTGCGGCCAGTGGTCCTTGGGGGGTGTCGTGTCGCACGGTGGACGAGTAGGGAAGCCTGGCGGGAGAAGGTGGTGCTGGGACAGAGGGGGCACGGGAATCGCTTCAGGTGGATCTCCAGCGACCTCAGCCCTCGGAACTTTAACCGGCCCACACGCCACGTCCCTCCGCCCCCAGCCCCACCTCTGGACCGAAGAATCTGAGCCAGGATCCATTTTTTCCTTTTCAGCTGTCTCTGGAGCCTGCGCTTTTTCCTTCGCATCAGTCTGTATCTTTTGGAGTTTTCATGGTTCATGTAGCCCATCAGAGGCCCCCTGCTGATCAGACTAAACTTCTTTTTTTTTTTTTTTTTTGGGTGCGTGACTTCCCCCGACTGCTGAGGTGGGCGCTGAGACTGGAGGGGAGGCAACTGAAAAGGGTGCTGTGACTGCTGCTGCTGGTGGTGATGGTGCTGCTGCTGCTGATGTTGCTGAGCAGAAGCAATCGGGATGAGAGGAGGAGCAGGGCTCAGGATACTGGAGGAGCTGCCTGCGTAGACATCTGTTTTTACCCCCAGTGGTGGCTGGTGGCTGGAGTGGTGGCCACTGGGGGAGTAGTGGTGCTGAGAAGACGCACTGGAGCCAGAGGTATGGGGTCCTGACTCGGGGACATAGAAGAGGGGGGAGTAGCCGGCTGGCTGGGGGATGGGATGCTGTGGGTGGGAGAGGGTGGAGTGGGATGGCTGGCCCCCATGAGGCCCGCTGTCTGGGGTCAGATGGAGGAGGGCATTAGTGGCTGCTTCACTCTCGGAAACTGATGATCCCGCACCCCCGGATCCGCTTCCTCCTGCGCCAGAGGCCTGGTTTGTTGGGGGCTGGGACAAACCATGCTGCGACAGCCTGTGTCGGGTTAGGCTATTGGAGTATGCGAAGGCTTTCCCGCACACCTCACAGCAAAAGAGCTTTTCCCCCCCATTTTCGTGGACTGTTTGATGATGGGCTGTCAGATGGAAGTGATGGCGGAAGGATTTCCAGCAGATTTCGCAGGTGTATAGCCGAGCAGGAGGTTGGTTGCCTGTGGTGGTATTGGATCCTTGCGAGTTATCCTGTGGGTACGAGTAATAGGAGCCCGAGTTTTTTTGATCTCCTTGCTGGCTGATAACTCCTCCATGGTTTTGAGCAGCATTGCTCTTAGTGTTACTCTTTCTTGGCCGAAAATCCCCCTTCAGATGTAGTTTTGTGTGTCTCTTAAGGCTCTGTGCATAGCCAAAGTCTTTCCCACACAGGGAGCATTTGTAGTTCTTCTCGCCTGAATGCACGGTTTGATGTTTGGTGAGGTGGAAAGGCTCTCTGAAATCCTTCCCACAGACGTCACAGTGGAACGGCTTTTCTCCTGTGTGCACACGATCGTGACGACGGAGGGTCTCACGTCTGCTGAATCCACGGCCACAGACGGTGCACAGGTACGGTCTCTCCCCATCTGTACGTGGTCCACTTGGATGACGCCGTCTACGCTTGACAACAACTTCACCAGGGCGGAGTTCTCTCTTCTGCCTGGGCTTCCTGGGACGCTTGGGTTTGGCATTGGGGTTCTGTTGGTTAGGCTGAGCTGGATGGGACAGGGGCATCATGGAGCCACTCATGCATTGGTTACTTCCTGCACCTCCTCGATAGGACTTGTCCAATTCAGATGTTGAAGACGGCCCGCTCGGGGATACTCCCATGGACCCAAAGCCAAGGCCTCCTAGCAGACCTCCAATGATGTCCCTTCTCTCCTCACGACCTTCGTTGTTGTTCAGTTCTGCAGGTAATGACGCGGCAGCAGCAGCAGCTATGGCAGACATGGCACTGCTGGTGACTTCATCTTCAGAGTCATCCAGAAGGGAGGAGAGGGGAAGGTGAGGCTGTTGGTGGTGATGGTGTTGCTGCTGGCTCTGAGGATGAGGGTGTAAGGTGGGCGCAAGAGGAGCTTTCCGCAGTGCTGGGCAAGTCATTCCACTGCTACAGGACCCATCAGCAGAGTAACAAGGAGATGGATTGCCCTGTTGGCGACGGTAATCATCAACTCTGCAAGATGTTTGGTAACGATTCCTAGAGTAATCCGAGCCATATTTCCCCTCGGTTTTAGGAGTTGTGCCACTGGTTCCACTTCTTCCTTGCTGATACATACCATCACAAGAAGACATTCCAGCACCACCACGTCCTTCAGTTTTCCCATAGCTCATTCCTGATCCATCTCCAACTTGTCGGCTGTGATATTCTCCACTTCCACCTGACTTTCCGTCCGCTGAATTCACAGAACTGTTCCCATCACTGCTTCTAGAGCGTCTTGGTTTGCCACAGGTACCAGAAGCTGCGTGATTGAGCAGGGAAGTGCTTTCCCGGAAGCAGCGTCCACATGCAGGACAGCGAAACGGCTTCTCCTCATGGATCTTCTCATGTCTTGTGAGGGACTCGCGGCGATTGAAAGACCGCTCACAGATACCACAGGCATAGGGACGTGCTCCAGAGTGGATGACTCCATGCTGAAGGAGATGGCCCCTTTTCTTGAAGCCCTTTCCACAATCTGAGCAGCAGTAAGTCCTCTCTGGGCTTGGGCAGGACGATGATGTTGGGTCTGGATTGGATTGCTGGTCTCGGTGATGAGCGTTTTGAGAGATCCCATCCTGAGTTGAGTGAGGGAGGCTTGTGTCAGCTTGGTGATGGTTAGAATTGAGATTGGAGCTACTGCCACTATTTCCACCCTCTCCATCTCCACCATGGGTGCGTATGTGTCTACGAAGGCTGGGAAGGTGCGTGAAAGACTTGCCACATTCCCCACAGTGATACAGAGGCTCAGGCTCTGTTTGTGTAGGAGCTGGAGCCATAGGAGGTTGGTTGTCAGGCTGTTTAGGGAGATGTGAGACATTGGTTACTAACACTGAGGCAGAGCTAGAGGATGGGGCGGAAGAAGAGGAGGAGGAGACAGTTGAAGAAGAGGAAGATTGTGTAGAAGAGAGGATGGACGAGGGGTCTCCAGCAAGACCCCTCAAACCAACCCCTCCACCTCCTCCAACGAGGCCAGAGGCGGTGTCATGACCATGTCCCGCAGAGCTGCTGTGGCAGCCAGGGTTACTGCTACTGCCACTACTGCTACTGCTTCCGTCAGTTTTTCTCTGGGGCAGATAGCCGGCCATGGCCTTCTTTCTCCTGCTGCCACTACCTCCACTTCCTCCAGCCCCAGAGCCACTTTCTCCCTTACCCTCATCCTTGGGGACAGATAGATGAAGTGGCAAAGGAAGAGGTAAGCCTGCTTCTTGTTGCATCAGGGAAGCTAGTTGGTTGGAAGAGAGCACTGGAATGCCTTGAAAATCAAAGCCTCCCAGAGGTGAAGGTTGTGGGGCTGGGTGTAGAGGGTGGTGTGGATGGGCATGAGTGTGGGGGTGTGATAAGGCATGGGGTGGCAGCTGCTGTTGTTGCTGTGGGGGCTGGGGAGTTGGATGTCCATGAGTGTGTGAGGGATGCAGAGCTGGGGGTGGTGCCAAGCCTGAATTTGAATCTCCAGCACCTTGGCCCAAGCCCAATCCCAGATGGTTATGGGTGCCTTGCTGTACCAGAAACTGCTCCAAGCTGGCATTGGCTGGCACTCCGGAGAGATAGTACTGATTGGCAGCAAGCATGCAGCTGAACTGCTGGTGTAAACTTCGAGCATCAGACTGGGATCCAACAAGTGGCTGGCCCAAGGAGGCCACAGTGCTGCTGCTGCTGGGGGGGTTGTTGGAGGTGGAGGTTGAACTGGAGGGTGAGGGTGAGGATGAGGATGGTCCAGGGGAAGCTTGGGGTACGGACAGGCCAGGGTGTAAAGGTGGTGGTGGTGGGGCAGATGTCACAACTCCTCCGATCACGCCCGAACTTCCTCCACTGCTTCCGCTACCAAAGTCAAAGCGGCCCATCCCCGAGTGGAGTTGCTCCTGGGCCAAGGCTGCCTCAGCAGGGTGGAAGGGTCGTAAGAACTGGGGATATCCAGAAGAGCTCCCGCTACCACTGCTGCTCATCTTGCTCGACTTCCTTGAGCTCTGTGATGAGGATTGAGTCTGCTGTGGAAGAGGGGGAGGGGGTGCACTCATTTTGGCAAATATGGAAGATGAATCCGCAAATGCATTACTCCTAGAACTCTGTAAGGATCCAAGGCCCAGGCCGGAGAGAACAGAGGCCTCACTCTGCTGCTGCTGCTGTTGCTGGAGCTGCTGCTGGAGCTGAACCTGCTGCTGGTGCTGCAACTGCCTCTCCAAACCCAGGCCTTTGAACTGGTGAGCCTGGTGTCCACTCAGCATTTCTAAAATGTCCATTGGGTATTTACCGAACTGGAACATTTCCCACTAGCTGCTCAGGGGCTGCTGATGGGGCTGCTTCCCGTTGCCCAGCCTCTCTTAGAGGACAATCCCACCTCCACTTAAGCAAGCAGGAACAGTTGCCTCTCTGATTTACGTTGCTCTTGCAAAAGCTGTCCTTATGCAGCCTGACTGAAGAGAGGTTGTAGTAAATCCAAAAGGCTTGCAAGAAACAGAAACTGGAGTGTACAGCACAATGAAGGAGGCTGGGGGGATTCTTTTGTGGAAACTGTCCCTATAGGTCCACTTCTAATGCTAGATAAATTAAAAAGATTATATAGGAATACTACCGTCTTGAGGGATTATGAGTATGCCTGATGTTGTACTGGCTTATTGTTTTTCTGTTAAAACAATTTGGTTTCTTTCTGTGCTTTGTGATTCAAAATTGCCCTTGATCATGGAAGCTTAAATTACAAAGTACCTACTGAACTCCTTTCAGAATGACAGATGTCAAGTTCATGATTAAATAAAAGAGAGATATGCTAAAAAAAAAAAATCAAAAAAAAAAAAAAAAACAGCTCTACGCGAGCAGTGTGCCTAAATGTGCACAGTTAGTGTCTACAGCCAAAAAATCTTTAAAACTCGATAAAGTTCATGGAATGCAGGTCAACCAACTGTTCCAAATAAATCTTGCCAGAATTGGGATTTTCCCAAGGCGCCTCGTGAAACTGCGTGGAGACCAGGATGTCCTTGAAAGCACTCAGTCCTCCAGAGTTTTCCCTCCGTGGGCCAGGCACAGCGGCACTAGCTCCTCGAGTGTCTCACCTTCTCCACCTGGCCAAGGGTAACGTGCAGATTCTAGGAAAAAACGGAACACATGGTATTAGTGATGCGAAGTTTGTTTCACAGAACTTATCACACATATAAAAACATTTATAGACATATATTAGGATAGAGGGCATTGCATAAACAGATTTTTTCTTTAAATGATTGGCTTCACAAAACACATTCTGTACCACTTTTTTTACAACCCTCCTTTGCACCCACTGTGGTACAGAATGCCTCCGGTGAGTCAAACGCCATAATTTAAGGGTCAGACTTTCATCACACTGAAAATGCATTTAACAGAAACAGAGATAAAAAGAAAGATCCAATAATGACAATGACTAGTCTATTAATGCTAACCAGTGACCATCAAGTGAAGTTATTCTTTCCAAGGTTTTACTGGCACACTGGTCATTAGAAATTTACTTTCATTTTCGTATGAAAAAGTGTGCACTTTGCATTCCTTTCCCTTTGCAAAAAGCATGCATTTCAAAAGTAACCGGTTGCCATCCAATTAGTCTTAGAGTGGCTAATGGTAGCTATCAAGCTACCCCGTTATCAAAATATCAAAATTATCCATAAAGCATCATTCTATTTTGAAATGCATTCTCTTGGTAAATTAATTGTTAATGGTATTGAAAATAAACGGCAGCAAATAGACCAAACAACCTATTATTCCCAACAATCTTGTTCACATTCTAAAAGTGCTAACTTCACAATGTTAAACCAAACACCGTCCGTAGAATTCTATTCTAAACAGGGTGGTTTCTTTTATAGACTAACAATATATTTCCTCTGTGGTAAGCAATAGACTGCAACGTAAATACATGTATGTCAGTAAAAAGGAAACAAATGCCTTGTTCCATTTGATTCACGAAGTCAAAACTCAGAGCTGGGGGTGATCCCATACGTTCCAGTTCCAATTCAGCAAACAAACACGTTTTGATTAAATAGCAACACCAACTGTTGACAACTCTTACATGTAACCACTGTAGAAGCATGTCCACAGGTAGAAGGTGGATGGTAGGCTGTGCAATTAGAAAACTTGATACGTTTCGGCAACACATTTGGCCTTTATGGATGATACCAAGTTCAAACTTTCGTTTGGGAGCAAAACTAAGTTCATTGGAGGAGTTGAGCTAGACAGTTGTTCGTACAAGCCTGTAAATAAAGAAATTGCTATATTTCAAACTACTGACAAGGCTCAAAACTTCGGTGGTAGCGTGGATAGGGTCCCTGCAAACAAACCGAAGTATTGTAAACTTTGAAAGTTTACAGAAAGGTTCTAACAAAGGCTGTTTCTGAAGGTAGTGCAGTGTCTTATTTCATTTTCATTTAACTTTTTTAACACTCGTCTGATATTAATGCACAGCTGCCTACCGCATCTTGGAAGTTTGTTGTGATAAACACTTGTGACATCTACTAGACTACAACTAATGGCAACTTGTGACGGCCATTCATTCACGATATGTTGTAAAATATTGAAATTATCGGAAGTTTACATATGATAGTTTAAACTGTAGCCTACTCTTTTCTTGTCTCTCATGCCTGTTTCATCCTGACCAGGAGGAACGAATGAAACATTAAATTCTTCAACAAGGTCATCGTTAGATTAGAGGGGAGAAGGAATGGGAAAAGATCTGGGCACAGTTCTTCCAGAACTTCGTGTCAAGTAAAAGCGTTGTCGAGCCTACGTTTGCATGTAGGCAATTTATATTCACAATACTTAGGCCTACTAAAATACATATTATTTTATTGCATTTGTATTGGATTAGGGCTGGGACAACGCGATGCAAAAAATACGTCGACGCAAAATATGCGCGTCGATTCGTCAAGCATAACGTGTGCTTAATATTTTAAATTTTACACCTTCAGTGTTTTCCATACGTTGACTAATCTGTGGCTGGGCGCCACAAAATCAAAACCTTCCAGCACACATTGATGTTCTATGTTGTAGGCCTACTATTTAAATTAAAGATAAGATAAAATAATTTCATTGAGCTGCACTTTTTACTCACGCAGCCTTTCCTCGCCCCGCCCGCTCTCTCTCGTAACGAGCCCGCTGCTCCTCCTCTGCATGTGCATTTAACTAAATATTCACGATTGTTGAAGGATTGTTGTTGCCACATAGAAGCACTGCATAGAACACAGTGGGCTAAATTGCTATTAAATCCGTTTAGCATCGTGACCATGCTGCGCAAATTTGTTCAAAACTGCTGCATTAAAGTTAAAGTAAACTCTGCTACGGTCTTATCACAACATAGTACATTGAGGAGACTAAACTAAGTTAAGTTACAGTATGCAATCAACCAGTATCTCAAAGCTAACGTTAGAATACTGTTTGGATGTCAAGTTTAGCATGCTTACTTACAGCTGCTTGTATTTCGTTACTCATGCAGGGCTCATTTTATTGACTCTGAATGTTCGCAAAATCCCGATGTAAATGGAAAGGTGTTTTCCAAGACTCAAACGTGCTTGTCCCAAGGAGAAGTACGAACCGTTATTTGAACTTACTACGTTATGAATTGCATCCACACATCAGCAGCCTTTTAACTGTGTTAATGTTAATTGCAAGGATCCCCTTACAATGTCTTAAAGTGACAGGCACTCAATTAGACCTACACTACTGAACTTTATTGAATGCTACCTCTGACTAAGAATGCATTACTTTGCACTTGTATAGTCTTTTATTTTGGAATCTTAAGAGCAATAAACATATTGCAATGTTAAAGAATTCATGTTTAATTCATTCAGATATGTAAATAAACATGTATAAGTTGCTATTAGTCAATTAATGAGTCGAAATCGAATCGGACTGAAAAAATGAATCGTTAGATTAATCGATGCATCGAAAAAATAATCGCTAGATTAATCGTTTAAAAAATAATCGTTTATCCCAGCCCTATATTGGATGTTTAGAGTTAAAAAATAATAATAATCGGTCGGTCTTAACGCAAGTTTACAGCCGGCAAGTCGGTCGGACTAAAAGGGGAAAAAGATCAATATATTTTGGTCGGTTCTAAATTGACAGGGTCGGTCGGGTTACGGCAAACGAAAATATATTTAAGGATGGCCTAAATTTTCATACCATTACATCTAAACACCGTTCATTTTCATAATTTCATTGAGATACTAGTCTGGCACCTAACAATGCAATATCATTTCCCTTGGACACTTGGGATGCCATACCAATCAGCATTTCAAAAGAAAAGTGGCTGAGGTAAACTGCAGTAGCAATGCCAGCAAACAAAAAATGCAGTCTGAAGAATGTGTAAACACAGCAATGGTAAGCCTAAATACATTGTCTCCTGACTCCCGATGCAGTTTATCATCAGGCTGTAAAGCTTAGGTGAAGTAGGAAGTAACATTAGGAATCCGAACAATTTTATTGAAATCATTGGTCCAGCTTTCTCCCATTATGATGCTAAAGTTGGAAACATTACCCATTGAGTACCGAAGTCTGACGTAGCGTTTCCATGACGGCAGAATCACTGGATCTAAACAAACTTTCGAAGTGGCTTAAATAGCATTGAATGTAGACATGTGTGGCATCATTTCTAGCTAATAAATTGTTTTAAATGTAGGCTATAGCCATTTAAACATGCTTTACCTGCTAGGCAGCAGCTTACCCACATAACACGGATTCCCTGGCAGGTGTAATATAAAGAAACAAAATTCCAGTGGATATTTCACGTCTTCTCAAAGACTGGCGGCTGTTAAGAGTGATGTTTTTTGCTTAAAAAATAAAGCCAAAATACGTCCGTGAATTTAAGGATTTTAACCGCATGCTGTGAAGTTACATGCAGATCTCTTTTACAGAGGAAACCCATGCTAAAATAAAACTCTGTAGTCACGAATTTGATCGTGTTGGTATGAATATATGTTGTAGCATGTGATTCCTACAGTGTAAAAAAATATACTAACATCTTAGAAACGTTGTAAAATTATTGAAATAGATTAAGAAAAGCCACCGCTAATGGTGATTTAAATGGTTAGATTGATTTGTTTAGATCCAGTGAAATTGCTGCCTTGGCAATGCTACGTCATGGCTTCGGGACTATTGTGAGAGGCCAGATTCTCTTCATAAAGTGTAAGCTAACAAAGTGAAACAAAGTAGAGGGTCTAGAAACCAAGCTAGGAATAGTGTCCATTTCATAACTTTACGTTCATGTTAGCCTAACAAATAGGCCGCTACCCTAATGTAACATTGATGGTACCTGGGGAAAATGGAAAAAAGTTGATTCAACAGCATCACAATTCAATGGTAGTGTAATCTGTCTGTAAAACAATGTTTCATTCAACCTGGACAGTCATGAGTAAGCTTAGGCTACATTTTCCACTTTAATAGGGTAGGTTACAAATGCTAATATTACTTGCAGCTTATTTCACTTAGCTTGGC
The DNA here is from genome assembly GCF_046254945.1 of Alosa pseudoharengus. NCBI lineage: Eukaryota > Metazoa > Chordata > Actinopteri > Clupeiformes > Clupeidae > Alosa > Alosa pseudoharengus. The sequence continues at coordinate 9,338,447 of NW_027468685.1, forward strand.
CCCGCCCATCCTAGATCTCCTTTCAGGGAGATACTAGTCTGGGACACGATAATTTACTAACCTTTCCCTTAGACAAAAAGTATCAGGCTAATCAGCAGTGATAGGGGAAGACGAAATCAAAACTTATTGTGATAAACAGTAGTAGAAACAACTGCAAACACCAAAACATGCAGTTGGAAAAATGCAGAAATGTATTAACAGCAAAGGTAGACCCCAACATACATTGTTCCTGATTGCTGATGCTGTTTAGAAATTGTCAGTTTGTAGCCCTTAAGTTCAGGAATTTAGGAATCTCTGATGAATGTGATTGGTAAGGCAGGACTAATGATTTCAAAGTTAGTGCCAGTCGCAATGCAAGTGTTGGAAAGGAATCCCAGTCATAAGTCACCAGACTCTATTCACTTTGTGAATGATTTTAGATTTTTCCAGACTGGCCTATTTTACTGGCCTTCACAAGTTCACTTGTCAGTTCACTTCAGTAGCCTAAAAGCGACACTGTCGTTTAATTACTTTATGTTCATGTAAGAAATAGGTTGTTTTATAAGCCTTCGAAATGTCATCTCCATTAACCATATGAAACAACAATGATTAACCACCAAAGCTTTCTCTACAGTTTCATCTCGTGAGAAGGTTGTGTACATGAGCTAGTTTGGTGTGGAGATTGTGGGCAGGTTTAGGTCTACTAAACAAGAAAGGAATTTTTAGCAGACATGACAATGTTGTAGAAGGCTACATAAACGGTATGACCATTTTGATAATGTTTTGTTACGTGTCCATTCCACACTATTCAAAAATCTAAGGGAGAACGGACAAACAAATGTATGAGGAATTTGGTCCACTGAGGCTCCATTAAGATAGACTGATATTAGTACAGGTACGATGGTTCTCTTAAATTAAATTTTTAAAAAGGTTGTGGATATAATGGTGTCAGAAATTGGCAATCATACCAATTAGTTTGAACATATCGCTTCAATATCGGCAGAAATGCCATATCATGCTTCTCATTGAATTATTAACCAAATTATTGGAACTCACAACTTATAAAATATGGTACTCAACTGTTGAGATATTCAATAGGTCCAAAAAACTATATTAGGCTATAATGAATATAGTATCACTGGTTATCTTATGTGACACTATTACCATACAATGAAACAATTAAGCTATTGCACTAAGAATGTCTGAGGCCTGGGTGACAAAATGATAGCGAGATATATCGCGATAAACAGTTTACAGATTGCAATAAGAAAATTGTTCGATGGAACACCACGGATGCATGATTCAATTTCAAGCGTGCTTCTTGACTTGACACATGAAAATGCACCAGAGATCAATATGTTATGTACAGTTACCACAGGTTACTTTATACAACCACAGGTGGCACTGTAGTAACTATAAAACATATTGATCTTAATGGTGCATTTTGCCCATGTTCAGGGTGGAAAATAAAAAAGAAAGATTTGCATAAGACAAGTCAAATTGGTGCTTTTAAAAAGAAGGGATCATGGAGAATAAAGAAAAATATATATAAAAAAATATTCCCACAAGGTGTTTGGGTGCTCTGAAAATGAGAACCAAAATGATTTTTCAGACTTGTGAGGTCTGCTGTTCAGACCCTGAAGGAATTTATTTTCTGTTCATGGCTTTTTGTGAGAGTGTTTCTACTCATCTCAATAAGGAACATAAATCAAGAGCCTATATGTTGAGTACAAATATGTCTTCTGAAGGCCTAAACAGAGCCCAGCCAAATAAAATTTTGATCAACTTTGAGGGACAGCTATGACCATGCAGGGCCATCCAGACCAAACGTGATGATTGTGCTATATACTATTCCTAGTTATGTACCAGCATGCAAAATTGGAGCCTCCTACATGGTTTAGTTCTTGCACTATGGGCTTGTGAACTTTGACAAAAAAAAAGAGGCCCCCCCCCCCCCGTAAAACTGTCTGTATCTTGGAAAGTATTGATCTTACATAAAAGTAATTTTACAGTGTGTCTCCTGGGTAACATAGGTACACCTGGTAATTTTTTCAGATTGTTTTTGAGACCTAAGTGTGTGGGCCCTGGTTGAATTGACGTGGAATGACCCCACCACCATTACTCATTCCTTCTCTACATAACTTCTGTGTCTTAAACATAGTTGCTGACGTCACGATTCCAGTCCACATAAAACCATTCAGATTACTTTTTTGTCTGATAATTTTAATCAATTTAAAGGTTGAACAAACATATACAAATCTTATAAAATAATTTTAGCCTAATATAGTGTATTCATACTCATAGTGCATGCCATGAAAAGTACTCCATAGTACTTGATACATACCAATAAAGTTATGAAAACACTGTCCCTACTAGCCAGTTTGGCTATATGTCAAAATAAACCTTTTTAAGGTTGCTAAAAATAATCAATAATTATCAATAATTACCCATATTGACTGATATGAATAATCTGGTGATCTATACTTCAGCCATATTGCCACGGGCTAGGTTTATCTCTATGAAAGATGCAAGGTGGCTTTGTTTGGTCAATTCCTTGGCACTGCAGTAGGCTTCTTGTAGGTGTTACTGTTTGACATAGCACCTTTTTTGCTTTTCAGCAGTGGGTAATCCACTTTTGGAATACTGTACTGAGTCTCCTTAATTTACAGCACGGTATCAGTTTGCAGTTTGATCCCAAAAATGGGTACAACCTCAGTATCTAAGAATGATCTTCATTAAATTATACACACACATGCACAGACAGACAGAGCAAGGCAAGGCAGGAAATAAGGAGGGGGGGGGGGGGTGGTAATTCTTTAAAATTAACTTTAACACCAGTTAAAATGAATCATTGACTTCAGTAATGGGCCTAATCCATGAACTGTCTGTGTTTCTTTGATTATTACCAACATTTAGCTTTGTCAATGTTAAAAAAGAAAGGAAGAAAGGTTTCCGCAATCCACCCATATATCTACAAGGTCCCTCCTCACCTCAAAATAGTAAGGAGAAAAGACAAATAATTATCAGGAATAAAAACAAAACTTGATTAGTAAGGGAGTCCTTTGTCACGCAGTCTATTCCAGTGACTGGGGGTGGGGGGGCATGGCTACATGGCTTCTCTACAAGTAAATGTCACACTCCTACAGCATAAAACTATTAACGAATTATCATCTTATAAGCCAGAAATAAGGGAAGCACCTTTTGACAATTGAACCAAACTGCATGCAATGCTTGAATAAATACAATGTAACTAATGTGTTACATTGTGTTGTGCCCGTGTGCAATTGGCTATGATGTCAGTGTACCGGCATGGAACATTTGGGAGTGGGGGTGGGGGCAATTCTTGACCTGACATCAATGCAGGCCTGTCCCCTTTAGAACCTTTTCCTATTATTGTTCAGGTAGGCCTAATATGGGCTCAAACAGTATTCCAAGTCCAAAATTAAAATGTTTAATGAATGCTGATCTAATTTTTTTTTGTGAAAATATTGGGTGACTCACTAGGACCTGAAACCAGACCTACCAGCCCTCCCCCAGACCCAAGCATGGAAGAATACCATAACTTGAGTGGCAGCTACATAAGGCTCCAATCTGTACAAAATAGCAGACCATAAGAACAGTGTCTAGACCACAGGAGTCTTATTCTGTCAGTAGTGGTTCATCAAATCACCTCAAGCATCGAGATAGAAATGTGAAAAACGACTGAAGTACACAAATATACATGAGTGACATTTCCAGTTTATGCACAAACTGCTTCATAAGATACTAAATTAGTCAACATTCTAGCATTTCAATGGTTATAATGCTGCCTCCAGGCACATAGAATATCCTACATACCATAACTGCAGACACCTAACCACAAAACATGTTTCTGTTATTGAGAGGAAACATTAATGGTAAGCATTATACAAATAACTAGTATATATATATTTATATAAAAAGTATCTGCGCAATAAGGTAGGATCTGCCAATATACCTGTTTAACAGACACCCTGTAATGAGTCTTGACATGCCATGTTTTTAACCTTTCGAATTACTGACAATTATACTAATCGGTAAATGAACTCCCCACATGTACACAAAGACACATGGACACGCAATACCAAAAAGCTTAGCCGGTCACTCCTGTAAGTTAGTTCTCACATAAACAAAAGTCTGCAGCAACGTACCGTGTCGTCTTGCGCAAGAGCAACAACGACAATAAAACATTATTAGGCTATGATGATATAATCCGAGTTCATTCTTGAATTGCCTAGTCTTGGCGAGATCTGTCAGGTAACGAACCAAACAATCACCTTAGGTGGGCCTATCCTTCATCCGAGTTGACGTGCAAAAGACAGATAGCAAGCTAGTGTAATGTGCTATTGGAGATGGCACCAGGAACGCATTTTCTCCCTCTTTGAAGCCTAGGGCTTTGGGGAACACAGCAGATTACCAAACAGGGCAGTCAAGCGATGGCGCGATGGTCGACAGTGACAGGCCTCTCAACTCAGGTATAGATTGGGGCGGATTACCTGATTTTGCCCTTTGGCCTAGCAACAATCCGTGTTAATTTACTGGCTTTGGCATTTCCAAGGGTTTATCTTCTGATGTGTAAAACATGACGCTATTGAAATGGTCAATACATAACTGAGTGTCTCACAACAATCGTGCCAAAAAAAAAACGCAAATATATTATTTCATTACAACGTTGATATGGTCTTAGAAGATGATTTAACATATTCTGTAGATTTTTGAATGCTCAAAGGCAAATGAAAAGTTCCTAATCGAAATTGGAAAAACAATGTCTTTCATGCTGTGTGGGGTGGTCATTCTGCCTATCCTGCAGGACCCCTCACTCACTCTCAAGTGATATTGTAGAGAATGCGCATGCATAATTACACTTTTTGTCTCGGCATAAACAATGACAAAGTACTTATACAACTTCCTGACCAAGATGGCAAGCTAATAACTTACCTGAAGGTTTGGCGGGTCGTCAAGAGATCCGAACCTGATGCTCCACAGCAGGAGGTTGAACGCAGAATTTAAAAAGGGGGGTGTAGGGAAGGGGGCAATCGAATTTCTTCTTAAATCACATTTCTTGGTACCACACAGGCGATATTAAATGCAAAAAAATCTTCTATGCAACATTAAAAAACAAGAATAATGTGACATTCGGTAATAGCTTCTCGGCTAACACTTGGGCCTCTGCGTTAGTTTCTTCTGACGTTAATTCTAATTTTCAAATGCAAGCGTCGAAGGATAACAAATATAAAATGTATACTTCTTGAGTAAACAGTCCCCCTGATGAAAGTAATTCCACTTGGCCAGTAACGTAGCTACCCATCCAAGTGAATACAGGGTTTCGTTTTCATCTCGCTTGCTAACTTAGCTAATTAAGCTATCTGGCTAGTTTGATAGCTGGCGCTGATGGCTGGCAAAAAACAAGGTATCCGTTAACAGTTCGTTTGGGAAAAAATAGACTTTATGTGGTTAGGCCTTGCATAAAAGAGTCCAGAAACGGGAAGCACACACAAAGGCGGTATCCGATTTCAGGTTAGCAGGTCATTTTCTTCCTTCAGCCGAAAAACACCTCGAAGGCCTCCCCATCGGCCCGACGACAGCTCTGTTTTCGACCCGTTAACCAAACCCAATTTCCGCTGGGTTAGCTATCTTTCAAATACCGAGTATTTTTTCATTTGCATGCGCACTCGCCGGTGTATTGCTTGATTACCCGCGATCTTAAGTCAAAATGTCCTCATTATTCGTATCCATTTATATTTAGGTATTTTTTTCAGCGGAATATTTTCCGCCCCGTGTCAATTTTCGGTGTCCCCGTCTTCCTATGAATACTTATGTTCGCTTCACTTCAAAGTGGTCGTTTCCGGTATGGTATTTGGTTCCGGGTAGTGTTACACGCTTAACTGTCCGTGGTGCTGCCAGATATTTCTTTGTTTATAACATTTGGGGAATTCAAATAACATTACATTTTGCTATTGGAACATAATTCATGACAGGCATCTGTATAGCCAAATGCATTCGTTCATATTCGTATGGTTATTCCAATGAGCATATGTCTTTAAAGAACGTTGTACATCAAGCTAATGTTAACATTTGCAAACGTATGTCGTCAGATTTGAGACCTGACAGCAAGGAACAATAAAATGTGTCCAGCACAATAGAAACTCCCTGCCTGCTGACAGGTCGAGGAGGCACGCTCATCAAACGTCGGAGCTTGTAACAGAATGTGTAGGACCGGGCGAATTTATTTATGTTGGTGACGTCAAATATTATCAATTGTTCCCGGGATAGAAATGTTTCAATTGAATGCGTGAATAGTATGTGTGGTGGTTGTGATTAGAGACTTTCCTTGGACACAAACATTCCTAGAACAGAACGAAGCCAGATGTTCACCACATATGCGATACGGGGTCATTAAAGATAATTAATTCAGAACATAAGGCAACTGTAACAACCTCTAGCGTATCACGGTTCAAAATCATGGTCGAAACTACGGAGCACACGACAGTGCCCGAGGTTTCTAACATTTCGAAGCCATTTTACCATGCTGCCTTCTGCCTGCACGAAATCCCCGCGACCCGGCCCCTCAAAATGGCGAACGTCGGGAACGCCTCACTTGCTGTGGAGGTAGGAGAGGCGCATGTCTGTAGACTAGGTGAAGACCAGCTTTGAACGTGTGGCTTTAAAGATACGAGGTTGCTAAATTATGCCGCCACTTGGAAAGAAAATTGGCCGCAGACAAAAAAGAGATACTAAGTCGAAACTCTGAGATAGTCTATTAAGTAAAACATGTTAGATAGCCTACTAAATCGAGATGTTGAGATGAAAAGTGCAAAGTGGCCTAGCATATCTCAATTTTGATTTAGGCATAATATTATTTTTATAAAATTATTACATTTCGACTTATGTCATGATTTTGACTTAATTCAAGTTTGACTTTGTTGCTTTTTTTCCCCAAGTGGTGGAAACCAGCTTCCCTATTAAATATTACTAAATATATGATTCTGCTAAAGAAAAGTATAAGAAATATTAAAACATGAGAAGTGTAATCAAAGACTTAAATTAGGATATCTATCCTAAATAGTTTCAATGTGTTACCCAGGCTATTTGCCCAGACCAATAGAGATAGGCCCCAATTTTTTTTTTTTTTTTTTTTTTTGTAGTAGCCTAGCCTGCTTTACAAAATTGTGATTAACTTTTCATCACAAACACACATAAAGCAGTTCACTCATTGTATTTTTTATTGTTATTGTTATCATTAATTAACATTATTCTACAAAGGTAGGATACCACTGATAACTGGAATTATTTCAATTTGTCGAAACAAAGGAATTGGGTTTATCTTTTGTAACAAATACACAAATTTCCGAGGTATGCAAATTAATGTCTCACTCCTCCAGGGCCAGTAAAGCCCTTAATGTTAAAGATTTGTAGTTCAGTCTTTATCAAAATGTCATGCTGCAAACTCATCATGGGGGAACACAATGTAGGCCTATTTGGGGGCAGCCTAAGCCACTCACAAAATATGTAACTTTGGCACTCATTTGAGTATGCAGTCACTCAGTCACACATACGGTTAGACTTCCCTGACATTAACAGGCACACAAAGCCAGGGTTAAGTATAAGCAACTTAATATAGCTACACAATAACAATAGGCTGTCTCTTTTCAAATCCAAGAGAAGATTATATCTTTAAAAATGACTGGCCCTTCATACTCTGAAACATTGCTTTCAACTTCTCAGCCCAACATTTGTGTTTTAAAAAAGATTTCAAAATAACTTCTCATTTTAAAATGAGATTGGATTTCTAGAACACCTTTGTCAATGTTAGATCGCACACAACATGTTAATATCACAATAAATAGGATTTGTATCTCCCAAAATGTGGCTGTCATATCATTATCATTTGCTTCTCCCGAAACATATTGGAAACTGAGTCAAATTTCAGTTGATTCACAACTACAGTGTAGTTTAGCCTTATTTAGCCCATATGAGAAATCTTGCACATATTTATTCTTAAATAAGGTTGGGAGTCCTAAAAATCAAGAAGCTACAGAGAAATAAATCAATTTGTAATATACTGTGGATTTTCCTAAAAAGCACATTTCTCTGACGCCATAACAAAGATGTCAGGTCAAATGAGATTCAACTCTCTTGAAACAGACACAGGAATACACACAGACACACAAACACAGATGCACGCACAGGACACATACACACCATGACATCAAGTCAGCACGATGACATTGTCAATACTGTCTTTGACATCTTCACATGCGGTCTTGTCTTTTCAATATAACTGCATCTGAATTTTTAAAAAGTCAACAATACAAATGTTTAAATTCCACCAAAACTAAATATTCAGAATGTAGTGAACGCCAATGAAATGAAAGACAAATAAACAAAAACAGATAAGAAAGAGTTATGGTAATAATGAGCTAGAATCCATAGGTCATCAACATAAATAAACAGCATTTATAATCCAAGTTTATCAGGATTCTGTCAAATACAGTGATAAAACATAACACTCCTAAGACAATTTTATGTGGAAAGACAAGGGGGAAAAAAAAAGTGTTGTCTTAACTTTTCAGATAACATTGTTAAAAGCAGTTCCGTGTGAACTGGGAAGTTTCCGCCATCTGATGACAAAAGATAGATGAATGAAAAAAGTTTGCAGAGTCAGATTTACAGAAAAATGTGATATCACACTTGTTTCTCTCCCAGCCATGTAAACAACATAGAAAGGGTGTCTCTAGAATTGAAGTTCAAAATCACAGGACCACAATAAAGAAGCTTTGCAGAATTTGTTTGGTTCATCACCCTCTTTTATAGACTCGTGGAAAGGCAAATACATACCCTTTACCATGACACATCATAAATTGTGACATTGCAAACAAATAGAGGGCATAACATGAAGTATACGGACGTACACAAATACAGAGACCTCAGAGTAGCCCTTGGAGTAAAAGAGTCCATCAGACAGGCACACACACTCACACATACCCACACATACACACGCACACGTTGCCCTTCCCCCGCACATAGTTCTCATGTTGTTGAGGACATGCCGGCTTTGTGCCCCAGCACCTGACTAGAGCAGGCATATCAGATGTGACCGGCCACAGGCTCCTTAGGGCCTCTCCAGCTCGGCGTTGCATCTGAAAAAGCCCACTGCACCCTCTCTTTCCCCCTGCGCAACCAATGAAAATGCACACCAAGCTATAAGCCCTGAACAAGTCACTACACTACAGAAAGCACACCCGCCGTATGTGTTCATCCTGTTATCTCTGCTATTTGTCTCTGGGCCTCTGTTACTTAATGTATGTCTAGACAAGGGTACTCTAAATTTCCATCCCGGGCACTTGGGCCTACTTCTGAATAATCCAATGAGAGCTGGTATTTCCATGCTACCATAATAATAAAGCAGGGCTATATGGAATCACATATTGAACACTACCAAAGCACTGGCAAAAACTGTGCTAGACATTGTCAGGAAAAGGGTAGCTCAAGTCCTATTAAAAAAACTTTTACCAAGTAATTTTGTATAAAACAAACTCAGTTAGAGCTGTGATGAAAAATGCCTTATAGGTACATTTATGCCATTATTCAGTTACATGCCAGGAATGGACTGACTAATTATTCAAGTGTTTACGGTCTCTCCCATCTATCGAACGTAAACACACCAGCACCATATCAAAGGGCCTTTGCTATTGATCAAAATTTGTAGTTTTTTTTTTTTCATCTTTGTACGTCATCTCATTGCAAGCCAATTATGAATCGTTTCATCTGGCAGAGGATTCCATAAAGACTATGAATCACTCTCTCATTCAGATTCAGAGCATCATCTGAAACGAAGCACAACTTCAGATTAAACTGCAAGTTCCTGCGCTGCCAAACAACAATGTCAAGCTTATTTACTCAAAACACCACTGGGTTCCACAAATAACACAATGGATATCTCCAAATATGGATGATTATTTCCGCTTCCTTTAACAAGACCGTTGTTTTTCTCAAACCTGGGTGCTTCATTGCAACCCTTTTCATAACTCCTATCAAATATGTATGTAAGTAAGGATGTTTCATAGTAGTTTCATATGCTTATTATACATAGGCTACATGGAGAAAATCTATGGCCTCTGAGTCATAATTATCTCATATTTAATCTCCCAAACATGGATACAGAGGAACGTTGGGACAAGGAATCTCTTTTCTTCCCCATTCAGAGAGACACTCTGACTGTCTCCGTCACTCTTATCCAACAGGTTAGCTCAGCGCTCTTTTACTTCACTTTTATCCGAGTAAGCCTTTCCCTCTCTCTGTCATGCTATCCTCACTTGAGTCGAGCATAATATTCAGACCACCCTTTCTTTGTTTTGAAAAAGTATACATTCTGAAATCAATCCTCATTCTCTTTTCTGCCTCTCTCTCTTTCTCTCTCACTCTCTCTCTGTCTCTCTGTGCCTTTGTCTCACACGGTGACTTCGTTTTTACTCCCTGTTCTGAGTGACTGGCCTGCGTTTCCCCCGCCACCCACCACAGGGATGTAGTGGAGTTGTTCGATGGTGTTCTGGCGCTTGGTGGCGAAGGCCATCCGCCTGGCATTGTGGCCTAAAGTCCCCCCTCCACCTCCACTAGAGCCGTGTCCACTCTCGGCCCAGCCCATGGTCCCCCCCGTGGGGTGGCTGCGCTCCATATCGCGGCCAGACGACGGGTGGGAGTTCATCTTGATCATGTGGTGGCGGTCCATGGACGGCGTGACGCACACGTTCTGCTGCGACTGGGCCTTCTGGTGGCTGGTGAGACGCGGCAAGGTCGGCGGCATGCCGAAATCCGTCGGCATCCTGACCCGCTCGTCCAACCGGTCGGGCGACACCAGGATCCGCTCGTGAGACCGGCGCAGTGTGCTGCCGGTGGAGCTCTTGCTGGTGGTCATGGCTTTGTAGTATTGGTGCTGCTGGTTCTTGGACAGGCGGGAGAGCGTGTTGCCCTCCCCCAGCATCAGCAGCTGGTCCTGGGACATGACCCGGCGCGGGGGGTGGGACAGAGGCTCCATACCAGGGTGGTACGCCGATTGGGAAGGGGGCAGAGGGTACGGGTTGGGTGTGGCCGGTAGGTGGATGCGAGAGCGGGAGGAGTGCAGGGGGAGAGTGCCCCGGGCTCCGAGGGTGTAGTCGCCACCCCAGTGTAGATGATGCTGAGAGGAGTGAAAGGATGGGGGCATATTGTTGGGTCGCCTTTTAGAGGTACTGTAGCCCATAGTACTGTAGTCTTCCAGGTCTTTCTCTGAGGTGGGAGAGATAAAAGCAAATAGTGTAAAACAGATGATCAGCAAAATCATTTATTATATGACAGTAAGAAAAGCAAAACAAAGCATTCCCATAATTATTTCAGTTCTGATGAATTAATGGATTTTTGAAAACCTGACATGGATCTGACTTTTAATGATTTACATTTTTTTCCGCAGTTTAGAGTTTAATAACAAACCTTTACAAGAACATTAAATAACTGCACTCATACTACAGTTCAAATATCAAAGAGAATAAATCTTTGCTTGAAAATGTTTTATTCTTTTAATATATCATAGAAGCAAAAGGAAGCTCCTCAATGTGATCTGCTTTCTTGTCAGTCCTCATGAAACTCACAAACACGAAGCTCAATTTTTTCTGTGTTGTGGCCAGAAATAAATCCACAAAATCAAGTCAGCCTTGGAAATATTATCAGATATCCATGTACCTACTGTTTATATTATCTTGCCCGTATATTATAGGGGTATTGAGATAACTGTTAGTGTGGAAGAGGAATTAAAGGAAAAAATCCTGCGATTTTTCACATAGATCTCTGTTTCTCGAGGTTAAAGTTTTTCATACCGACAGTACTGGGTGACCTCGAGAAACCCTGAATTTCTTCTTTAAGGAGGCACCACTTAAATATCAGAGGACTTGGGCTGCTATACCTTAATAAAAAACAAGAAATTGAAAAGCAAGAAATTGCTTTCACTCTACTAAAGGGTATTATTAACAACAATAATGAAGTAAACAAACAAAGAAAATAAATATCTGTATTAGCTTATCAGCCAAATTGTTATTTCATACATCAGTATCGATATTGGCCCAGAATTTCACAATAAGGTGCATCCCTAAAACAGGCCCTCACATAGGTTAACCCCATCTTAATTTCAGTGGAGACGCATCAACAGTTTAACCTCAGTATTAAGAATTATTAAGAATTAATATCACTTATTAACTCAGTCCTAACACCAACTTTTTAACCTTTCTTCACACTGATTAACTCTCACTCTGATCACAGAACTAACACACCACACCACAGTGGTCAACATCACATGACATGTTCCTTTATGATGCATGGGTTAAGCACAAACAAACCTCAAAACCCAAATTACTAAAAAAAATCCCTTTATCTTTAGAACAACCACTGCAGACATGAGAAACACTCATGAGAAATACATTCACACACACACACACACTTTCTCTCTCTGTCTCTCTCTCTCTCTCTCACATACACCCACACACACACACACACACACACACACAGAGATCCAAATACACACATGCATCACACTTCTCCCTCGCTCATTCAGAAGTTCAGTGTATGTGTGAAATCTCTCTCTCTCACTCACACACACCCTACGCACCCCCCCCCACCCCCAGCCCCCACCCTCCTCCTCCCCGCAGTCTCGTAGTCTCACCCAGCCTCTTGAGGGAGCAGTAGCGACTGATATCCGGTCTCATGGCCACATCGTAGGACGGGGGCAGCTGGGCCAGGTTGTGGAAGGAATGTGAGAGCGAGGAGGGCGGCCGGCCCATGCTGCCGTGCTTGCTGGACAGCAGCGTGCCCGTCGGGGCCAGCTGGACGTTGTTCATGCGGGGAGCGCGCTCTGAAGAAACGAGGCAAGGGGAAGAAGAAGAGTAAGCAGAATAAACATGATGAAAATTTTACAAACAAAAATAAATAATAAATAAATAGAAACACTTCTCATTCGTTCAAATACAGCAGGAGTCAATGGTGTCAAAAACATTAACATAGGGTAGGGGGAGAAAAACAGCTTGTTTGGGTTCAAAAAAGCTGTGCCATCATCGCATGCATGAATGACAACAGCTGGACACCATTTTGCACAAGGCCATGTTGGGTTGGTGTAATGAACACCCTCCCTTGACACAGTTGGACTGTGCAAGAGCAGTGAACATTACCCCGTCAGTTTGTAGACAGTCATGGAAGCCCCATGAACCGTCTCCTGGGGAACACCTGGGCTGTCGAGAACACAGTGTGTGATTGTTCAGGAAGTCACATGGCCTTTCTCTTTTTGTCGTCAAAAAGGAAGAATGAAAATCAAGCCAATCACCCATCAGTGATGTTAAAAATGTCAAACTCGTACCAATCACCATCGGTTGTTGATCATGCAGGACTGCATAATGAGGAATGGTAATCCATGCTATGCTACAGGTGCCCATTTGTTTTCATAGTAAGGGCACTACTAGGAGAGAGTGCTCCATATGGGTGAGGGTGAGACACAGCATACACAGGTGACCTGTTTTCAGGAGGGGCCTAGTCTTAAGCAGGAGTGTTCACGTGCACACACACACACACACACGCACACACACATACATACATACACACACAGACTCCAGTGATAGAGGCATTCCACAGACCGGTATTTGAGCACAGTGAAAGCGGAGCCCAACTCCAGGTGGACTTACACAGACCCAGTTATAGAGCACATGGGCAAAAAATAAAACAGACAGGAGCCAGAGAGACAGCGAAGGACAGAGGGAAGAGAGAGAGAGAGAGAGAGGAGGAAGTGAAAGATAGAAAGACAGATCAGGAAAGAGGAGAGAAAAGAGATAGAAGGATAGAGGACAGAAAGGTAGAGAGGAGGATAGAATGATAGATGAAGAGAAAGGAGAAAGGATGAGTGAAAGAGAAACAGAATAGGACAGAAAGGTAGAGAGGAGGATAGAAAGATGAAGAGGAATAATGATGAGTGAAAGAGAGACAGAATAGGACAGAAAGGTATAGAGATGAGGAAGAGAAGGCTAGAGAAGACAGATAAAGAGAGAGAAAGACAGAGTCTGGCAAGGCAGCTTTGAAAAGGACAAGTGCAAAGGGACGAGCAGATAATCTAATGCTTGCGGGGGCAGACTTGCACACACATAGCTAATATAAGAATGGCTGCCGACACAGACACACATACGATCACATATACACAGAAAACACACACTCACTGCCTGTACCGGTTGGCTTACCAATAGTAGCCGTATGTTTGGGGCTGGACCCAGACAGGCCGCCCAAATTGTGTTGGACGTTTCCAACTGCAAGAGAGCAGAGGCAACACTGAGGGAAGCGTTGCGGGCGTGCGGCTGTTTTTATTCTGTTGTTGTTTTTTCATCATGCTGCTCGCCTGCCTTCTCTCATCGCCATGTCAGTACAGATGGGCAGCGCGACATGACACCCTGTCGCCCCAGTGTGCCTAAACAAGCTCAACCTTTTACCTACGTATCCCTGCCCCTATGCTCTCCACCTCTGCCTTGGAGTAGTGATATTTCTGTTCATAAGCTCTATTTCTTTTGCACCTCAAAAAGATATCCCTACTCAGGAGTTTCATAAAGCTAGATTAATACAGTATGTCTGGAGATGACTATAACATAGACTTTTTGTCTTAATGTTTGTAAGAAGCAGTTAGATGTCTACTTAATAAGCAAATTAAATGTCATGGTACAAATCAACAAAATGGTCAGTGACTCTGACATAAAAATGCAATAAGGATTATGTTAAGATATGTTGTGTATTTGAGGGCAAATTGTCTATACCTATGAGGAGTATACATTCCTAGTAGTAATAAATAATATTTGAAGAGGTCATGTGTATGGATTATTTGAACAAAATCAGGTATATTTTCTGATACTAATAACAGTGAATGCATGATTCTGCTTCCATGAGTTTGACGTTTCACTGTTTAAAATGTTAATGCCATAAATTAACTTTAATGTAATTACACAATTTTCATTAAAAGTTTAATCACAGAATTTCAAAGTAGTACTGCAAAGTTAAATATTTATTTTTTATGAATATTTTTTATGGTTCGTTCAACACAAAGTGCTCTCCTCCAATTTCAAGTATCCAAAAATAGCCTATAGCACATGCATTAATCCAACTGAAAGTACTATTCTGAAATATAGGATGAAATTTTTCCTTTCTGACTTACAAGCATTAATCTTACTTGACTACCTATTAGTTCAGATATATCTACTGATAATAGGCTAATACATTAGTACACTAAATATTTACCTCCTCACCCTGGCCACATGTTATACCTCAAATAGTTGTTACAAAATCCGTAATCCAACGCTATCCATATCCATGTGCCCATCCTACCCACGCCCGTTGTTCACAGTGGCAGCAAGTGAAACATTTGGATGGAAGTGGGACTATCAAACCTGATGCAATACAGTACTTCACAGGTCTTGCATGATATCGCCTTTCATATGAAACTCAAATGAGTTTAATTCATTCATAACACAAACATAATGCCTGGTTTTATCCTCAACTGAATTATGGGTACTTTTATAATTAAAGTAAAAGCTTCACATTATCCGCATACATGCCTGTGTACTTCCTCAAAAAATGTTATTCTGTTGGATAACTGTATGTCATTATTAATGGCTAACAGTAAAGACAAGCAAAAATGCCATGTGTTGCAACAAAACAAATTACATTACATAAGTTATTTTTTATCCTCAAATTGACATTTCATTTTAAAACTAAACCACTTCAACACATCATATTAACCCATTTAACAAATTAACAAATTAAAATAATTTTAGTGTAGGCAGAGAACTGAACTACACTAGAGTATTCTGTAATATGTTATTTGGATGTCAAAGAAAGCACAGAATTATCATAATGTTATGGCAATACAACTCTCTGCAGTCTCCCTGGACAAAACTAATCTAAAATATTTGTGAACAAAAAAATCTTCAGCAAATAATTCACCAATCAAGCTACATCTTACAAAATGTCCTGAATGGTTAATGATAAACCGGTATGCTTTCAACCCCTTGAATTAAATAAGTTGAATTAAAGCTGAAAGTCTACACTTCAAACACATTTTTGATGTGCACATTTTTCAAACACATATGTTTCGTTTCAGACCCACTCTGATGGTGTACAGAGGTAAAATTACAAAATAGGTGTCACTGTCCAAATATTTATGGACCTAACTGTATGTTACAAAAGAAGTCTGACAACAACGGAAGTGTTTTGTAAGCAATGTGAACTAACTAACAGGATAAGCCTACATAAGCTAGCTAGGTTTAGTGACATTACTGCCATCCATCATTCATCTCTCCTAAAGGTTATGGTTAATTATTAAACATGCTGTATTATATATGCACAAAGTAGCTCACTTAATAACATCTAAAATACTGCATGGCTGTCCAGAGAGCATGTGTCAACATAGATAGATCAGTTGAAAGGGAAGTAATTCAGTCTGCTGTAATGAAATGTAATGAAAAATACTTCACATTTTCTTAGCTTGTGCTTAGTCTGAGCCACCAAGAGAGACCAGAACTGCAGTCAAGTAATGTGATCTATATGATTAAGGTCTCTATTTTCATTTTTTGTTATTTTTATGTCATCAGGGGAGTCTGTGCCCCAGTGACCTCCCTCTAGGAGCAGCCAACGTCGCCACTACCGACGACTCGAGGCCCGCTGGCTAATCCTGTACTCCCTCTGCCTGAATCAGCAAACTCCAGCTCATATCCCCAACCCCTCACCAAATACAAGCATATCCTGCCTCCTTCCCTTACCACCTCCTCCTCCCTCCCAGTCTCTTCCCCTCCCTGCTCTCCCTTCCTCTCTCCCATCCTCCCTCCCTCCCTCCCTCCCATCACTTCCCCTGGAGAGTGGATACTCACGGCGGTTGTCCTTGCTTGGCAGCACAGGTGTGTAGAGCTTCTTGGGCGGGCGTCCGAGCTTTCCCTCGCCACTGGTGGCCGTGGTGAGGATGGTGCTGTTGTTCCGCTCCCCCTGCTGGACAGGACTGGACTGATGCCGCAGGATGTCCACCAGAGCCCTGAGGAGAGGCAAGAGGAGAGAAGAGGAAAGGACGGTCAAGAAAATTAGGGCAGACAAGGGTACGTGTGGGAGGAAGAGTGAGATAAAGATGGAGAGAGAGAGGGAGGGAGGAAGGGAGAGAGAGAGAGAGAGAGAGGTAGAGTGAAAGGTGAGAGAAAGAAGGAAAGAGATGCTATAAATATGAAAAGGAGATGCGGAGAGGGAAGGAAGGTCAGTAAGGATTTTTTTGTTTTTGTTTTTGGTTCAGTTTGTTGAAATATGACAACAAAGGTCAACTTGAGTGTTGGGTGTCCTCTGGCTAAAAAATTTTTTCAGTGAATTCACAAAAAGAGATCAGACTGAGATAACCACGAGAGAATCTAAAAATAATACAAATTACATCAATCAGTCAAAACAATCACATTTTCTAAACAAATGCAATGTATGGTAATCTGTATCTGTCTATGTTAAAAAAGCAACCATTGGTCACAAGCCATTTGCAGAGTTTCCATACATAGATTAAGCCTAGTCCTAGACTAAAAGCTTTTAGCTTTTCATTGACATTTTCTTGAAGTCTAGGACTACACTTACTCCATAGGGGAAAGTCGCCCTTGTGGGCTCGATAATGTTTTAAGCCCCCACCGTCGACTTCAAGGCAGCGCTGCCACTGTCGACTTCAAGGCACCTAACCCTAACCTTAACCCTAACCCTAGTGCCTTCCATGCAGCGCTGCCTGGAAGACGACGTTGTGGGCTTAAAACACCAAGAGACCCCTTGTGGTGTGATTTGGGGCGACCCACCTGGGCATGTTGATCTCCCTGTTATGTGGCCGGCGGGACATCTTGTGGAACACCACCTTCATGCCCACAGCAGCGGCCAGTGTGAAGGACAGCACGCCACCGATCACGTACGCCGTGTTGCTCTGCGTCCGCACGGGGTCAAAGGTCGGGCCAGGCCCCCAGCCGGGGGGCGGCGTGGTGGAGACGTGCGTGTTGGCCCAGTCGGGCGTGTTGTAGTTGGTGCAGGAGTCCTGGTCGAGGCGGTTGCGCGAGTGCTCGCAGCAGAAGCGGTAATGGCAGGTGCCGCAGCAGTAGATGAACGTGCCCTTGGAGCAGTTGAAGGTCAGGTCGTACTGGCCCATGACGTCGTAGTAGCCGCGGCACACGTCCATGTTGACCAGCTTCTCTGGCGGCGCCACCTGGGCCGCCCCGAGCGGTGGCTTCATGGCGTCTGTCAGGTTGCGGGGCATGATCTGCGGAAGCGGCTTGGGCAGGATCTCAGCGCCCTTGGGCTCCATAGCCATGGCCGCCGCCTCCTTGGCCCAACCGGGGGGTCCGGCGGGGGGCGGGGGGACTGGGAGGGGCTTGCTGCCAAGGCCCCGGAGCAGAACCAGCATGGGGCTCCCGTTGGCTGCCAGGCGACGACGCTCTGAGGGCAGAGTCACGGTCGCCGCGGCAACGCCGAGCATCAGAACACACAGCAGAGGCAGAACTGCTGCCATGGCTGAAGAAAGGGTTGGCCTCATCGTCCACAGGGGAAACAAACAACTCTTAAAATGCAGAGGCCTTCGAAAAAACAACCCTTTAGTTTTACAAACACAGCAGCAATGCAAGGAGGAATGTCCTTTGAGGCAGTTTATCTTCTTAAAACAAAAACTGCATGTCAGTATGACAATATAAAGCCTTTAAAGACAATATCTCTCCTTGAAGTTAATTATGCATACATTAGTATGCAAGCTCTTTAGTATGTGAGTTCTAAGCTGTTTAATATTCAAGCAAAAAAGCATGTAATATGGCATAGAACTGTCAGTCACATCTTAGTGTAAACATGTTGCTCCCATTCTTAATGAAAATCTCTGATAGTTAGCAGTTAGCAATGTAAACACGGAGAATATTTAGTCACAGGCTGAATCTCTTACAGAAAATGTGTACTAGCGAACACTTAATTGATACACGAAATAGAAATCCAAATTCAAATTGGCACAGGATATAATGGCCTAGACTGGTGAAACATTGAACAATAGCATTCACTGTAAACAACAATTTACTGAAGGGTTCGATGGATTGGTAGAGGTGGTCAGAGTTATCTACTGCGTAAACAGGTACTCTCTACATGTATTCAACTCAGACGTCTTTTGAGGTGGACAGTGCTGTCCTTGTAAACAAAACAAATATGCAACCACTGTAAACGTTTAAAATGATCACTACTGAAGACGAGAGATAGGCAACACTGTTAAAGGTGTTTTTGTTCAGAGCCTGCACCCTGGCCCAAAAAAAGATTCACTGTCTAGGAAAAATGTTGGCTGTAAACATTTTTCTCAGAATTGTAAACTTTTAGAATTGTAGTCTGCAAGTATCACTACATAAGCAGGTCAAATGTAACTATACTGGCACCTCAGTTCCTCAACAACAGTCATCTGACCTATACACTTTCTGTCAGGGAAGTGTCAAAATAGAAATGAATCGACTTTTGACACCATTTCATAGCTCTTCTCTGAGATGTAAACGGTTTCACTGACAGCTGTGAGGGCTGCTGTCATCTTGTAAACAAATCTTGAAAGAGTGTTTATGTTCGTCCTAATATTTGGCAGTGTTGATTATCATCAACAAACAAATGTCTGCCAGAGTGTGACTAGTTCCAATAAATCCAACAGCATGCAAGGAGTCACAATCGCCAAAGAACTAAATAACTCACACACCTAGGTTAGAGGATATAAGGTGTGGTAGGAAAAGGTTCTCTTAATAGAACAAATACGTCAGTGATACACACAATATGACGCCTAGGTGGGCAGTCAAGTTCAAAGCTGTGAGTTCAATTCAAAACAGTTCAAAGGGCAGCACAAAACTTGTCACAAAGGCTTAGAGGAAGCTATATGAGTCAGTGAAAGCAGCGTAAGAGAGAGCTGCAGGCTTTAGAGCGACTCTGGAGGCATATGGGGAGAGGTGGTGGTGGGCTTGAAAAGTTCTAAATATCTATGTGTGTGTGGCCCCCTTACACAAGTGTCTCTGTTCTGGACTCAGCTCTGCCCAGCAGAACAAGACGAAGGTGGGCTTGGGCCCGTCTCTGGCAGGACTGCACGGCTCTGTCCACAAAAAACCCATGAACTGGCTGAGATTCATTCGTCGCCGTGGGGATATATATTACAAGCAACACAAACCAGTCCAATCCTTTTTTTTTTTTTTTTTTTTTACTTTCAGTGCAAACTTCAACCTTGGGCTCCCAAAGTACTAAACCGGACGTGTGTACCCACACCACTGAGGTAGAGGAACAATCTTTCACAGCCCTCAAGTTCCCCTAAACAATATGCACCATCAACTTTCTTTTTTTTTTAAATGTTGCAGTCTTAAATGGAAAACATATGCATCTTAAATCAGCATTTTAACAGGAATCCCTGAACACATAAATGCACCAGGCAATGGTATTTCATGTGTACTTACAGGTTACAAAAAGCAGTCTATCTAAGCCTTATAAAAGTTCATATATTATGGCTTTCATCTGTCCAATTGCACACAGACCAAAAAAAGGTGGGCTGGATGCTTCTGGAAGGCTTTTGTTCACAAGCAAATGGCACCTAAATGAGGACAGGACGTTCTCTGAGGGGGAGGGGAGGGAAGCACGTTGACCAGAGGACTCACAGACCAAAGACACACGATATTTAAACAGCCATTAGCAGCAGGTCACTCTTAGTCACATGATGCCTGTCAATCTGTCAATCAATGCCGAGGCTCTTTTTCCCGTTCGCATTCACCTCATTTGCAGCCTAGACCCAGTTAATGCATCACCACCGCCACACAGGGTCCCTATAGCATAAAGCACTTTAAACTCTAATGCACTAGTCTCTCAACTACCATCTTCTTTGAGCAGCAATCAAATAAAAGCGTTACAAAAAATGTAAACTTTATGACTTGTCTTTTGTTTTTTGTTTTTTAAAATGGCACGGCAAAGCTGTGACTTAAGGAAAATCTCATTAGGTCATCATCACAAAAAAAAAATCTTAAGAAAGCTGAATAGCATTGAAAGGGCGCTCAAATAAAAAGAGTCTTTTGTTCTGAAGCTAATATTTTAAGGAGAAATCTGTATCAACACTAAAAAAAATCTTCCCATATAGGTTAAATTGTACTAAAAATGACTTTCTGGGTCAGTCTGATAGTCTCTCCTTCTCTTTTTTTCGTTGTCTGTAATTTTTTTCCTCCTGTTTGGCACAAATTTCACACTTGGTCAGGAGACATAAAGCAAAAGATCCCCACTCAAAACAAAAAAACCCAGCAAGCAAAGAGTTGGGTGTCAGACTCAACTCAACTCAACAGTCAGTGCAGTCAGTGCACTCTGGTTCAGAGAGGGTCTAGCAGGGCTGAGCTTTGCCTCATGTCCCTCAATGAAGCCTCTTCTCCGGGGACCAGGTCCTCCCCATCCCCCCACAGCCCTTCCTCCACTGGAGCCGTCTCTCTCTTCCTCTTCCTCTCTCTCTCTCTCTCTCCACCACCACCAGCAGAGCTCAGAGCCAAGCCTCCAGCCTCACCAGCCTCCGATTCTCACTGCAGGGAGTAGAGAGAGAGAGAGAGGAAGAAAGAGAGAGAGGGGGAGAAAGAGAGAGGGGGGGAGAAAGAGGGAACGGGGGGGGGGGTCAATTGATCTGCAAATGACCTTTTCCACAATCTGTCACATGTGCCCTGCACATACCTTGGTGAGACACATCCAGAGCTGATGGGTCTATAAGCTCTCTCACACACATACACACACACACACACTGTTATGGGTTAATGGGTGCGTTGTAGAGTAGTAGCCTTCTGATAATAGTCCGATAATGGAGCTAAATGAAAGAAATTAAGTGGTGACAAGCGTTGATTGTATTAGTGTTCACCTTTGCAGTAAAGGTTCTGCAGATGACTTAAATGGAAATGTAATGTAATGTTAAAAGCATTTAAATCAATCTTTTATAAGTTAATAAACATTTTAATTAAAATTTAAATCACATTTCCCTCTATGTACACTCTTCTACTCTCTGGATCAGTGAGATGCAGGGACCTTTGGGTTTTGTCAGTGAAGCAACTTGTGCTCCTCGTAAATGAAGGAACTGATCATGTCGCATTAACACGTCTGGATGCATTACAGAAGTGTTATACTCTGGGAGGAAAGTGAGGGAGAGATGGAGAAAGAGAGAGAGAGAGAGAGATGGATAAAGAGAGAGAGGCAGGGGGAGAGATGGAGAGAGAGCGAGAGAGGGAGAGAAAGACGCACTCCAGGCCTACTGATCAGAGGAAGGCAAAGAGGAAGCCACAGATGTGAGAGGATGGGGGGTTGCCATACCGCCAAGTCTCCTGTAGAGAGTGTGTATGTGTGTGTGTGTGTGTGTGTGTGTGTGTGTGTTTGCGTGTGCGTGTATATGTGTGGAATGTATTTGTGTGTATATGTGTGGCATGTGTGTGGCATGTGTGTGTGTGTGTGTGTGTGTGTGTGTGTGTGTGTGTATATGTGAGGTGTGTGTGTGTGGGTGTATGTGTACTGGGGATGGGGGGGGGGGGGGGGGGGGGGCATTAAACAGCACATCACGGCTAAGCCCCCAGGGATAACTCTGAGAAAAAACAGACTGAAGCTGAACGGCGAGCTGCGCCGACCGAAACAGACTGAGGCAAATTCCAAACAGAGGAAACAAACTCAGGCTATCGCCGAGCAGCTGAGGGACAGACGACCGGGGCCAGCCCGGATCCACGGAAACAGACTGAGGGGGCTGACGCCTGGCACACTCTGCCCCAGTTTAAGCCTGCTCTGCTCTGGCCGTTCCAGGCAAGTTTTCACAGGATGAATGAAATTCCGAACAAGGCCTCCTGCGACCACCCATGAGATGACGAGAGAAGAAACTGGACACTGGGGTGAAATTGAAACTGATTTAGTGTCCCCCTGGTAGAAAGGGCATCTTAAACGTTTTGCAAAGCAGAAATGTTGTTTGTGTCCAACAGAACGTATTGACATTTTCAGTGAATCAATTAAAAAACAAACAGTTCTCCGGAGTATGGAAGACTTCAAAATTAAGAGATATACCTGGAGAGGAGGGTTTCACTATACCGTACTGCACTATAAAAATGGATTGATTCCTGCTTTCTAGTGATTTTAGGTCCAGTTTAGGCAAGTCTCTCCACTCGGCGGCCATATAACAACGATTTTTGGGCACTCATCGGGCATCCTATTCAGGAGAAATGCGCGTGCGCAAGGCTTCCCGACGCCAATCTTGCTCCAGCGGCGAGTTCACAACACATGATTGGCAAGATGTCTTCACAACACACCATAAGATTGGTTCAATGTATTCACATGTCGACGTTTTGCCGAGGAAGGGGTGGGATATGTGTTACAAACTAACCCCATGCATTTCTATGGATGATTTTTTGAGTGTTGTGTCTCCTCATTAGAAAGTCTCTGGTTTAGGTATGATGGTCACTGCTTGCCCTCAGCCTCAATGATTTCTGACCACTTTGCTGAATTTGTTTCAACCTACCATTTGTTTTAACCTACCACATTTGGGTCTCAGCAGCACCCATGGGGGACCCAAGTTGAAATCTGACCTGGGGTCATTGCCCATTCCACCACAGCTCTCTCTCCCACTGGCTTACTGTCAGGGGTGTAGTGGTTGAATAAGAGGTGGGTAAACTATTAATTCTGTGATCACGGTAAGGTGGA
This sequence comes from Alosa pseudoharengus, assembly GCF_046254945.1. NCBI lineage: Eukaryota > Metazoa > Chordata > Actinopteri > Clupeiformes > Clupeidae > Alosa > Alosa pseudoharengus. The sequence goes on from NW_027468685.1 coordinate 9,362,168, forward strand.
CTGCGTTATTCGGTATCTGATTTTTAGAAAAGGCATTCAGAACATGTTTATTAAATGGTTCCTAGTGTTGATGAGTGTACATATTGTGATTGTGGATAATACAGTGTGATTTTTAAATGTTAAAAGATGCAATTGGTGAATAAACTCTTTTGAGAGGTGGATAAACTGTATTTCTGAAATTTCAGAGGTGGGTAAACTGTGTTTACTTGTGTTTAGCCTCCACTACCTCCTTGATTAATGTCTCTCTCCACTAGACCTCTGAAGTTCGCCTACGAAAAGGAACCAAAGCTGCCATCTTTGCCCATATAAGGAGATCCGGGTGTTAATTGAAGCTAACTACCTATGGCAAGTTGCATTGTAAGTTAGATGAAGTCAAGATCAAAGTTTGCCGTCTTGACGTACCACAGATCAGTACCCACTCGAAGGCAGAGGACAAAACTGTGTAGAGCAAAACGTCTGCATTTCCGAATTCTTCATCCCTGTGAGAGTTTAACAGGTGCGATAATTCAAAATCCCCATGTTATTTTCCCATAGGAAACTCTCAAGATACCGGATCTCCTTATTTGGGCAAAGATGGTAGCAAACTTCAGAGGTCTATTAGCATAAAGGCAAAAGCCCAAAAAATATTAAAAAGAATATTTATTTTAAGCTATGGCCAAGTCTTCGCTTAAAAATGAGTTAAGCTTGCTCTGCCTTTGCACTGGAAGCCTGGATGGGAGCTTGGTACAACGTAGTAACATCTTTTAAACACTGTTAAGAGTACACATCCCTAGTGTTTTAGTGTGATTTGAAACTCTGAAAGACCTTTTTCTTGGAATTTTGTCCTTTTTGTGTGTTTTCGATGTTCTTGATTGGAGCCATCCTTCTGGTGGCATATCGTTTTCAGGAGCGACAGATAGAAAACACCTGTTGTTCCTACTGCCTCCAGATTAATCACTATGTAGTTGTGTGATCCAGGACTTCCAGCAAATAAATAAATAAATAAATATGTAAAACGTACAGCTTTTACAATACACCGTTAGTTAGCCCTTATCAGTGCAAACTATGCTGTTGGTGATGTTCACTAGGTACAAAAAGTATGTTGACTAAAAGTTCTCTGACTAAAAGTTCTCTTTTAGTCAACATACTTTTTAGTCAACATACTTTTTCCTTTCTTCCCTTGGTTCACTAATTTTACACAGAACTTTTTACAGCTGCTGAAAGACAGTTACTTTTTCATTCGGGTAAAGGAAGTTATCACCACATTTGAAATGAAACCAATGGTCCTGAATCACACCTCACAGTTTCTCTGTATCATGTCAACTCTGTTGCCATAAAGACAGAGTTTTTTCTTTCTTTTATATTCCATTATTTCACTGAATTTCTACACTCTGGCTTTTGCATTTGCCAACCAAAGGTAAATTATGAAACCTTTTGTATTTTCTGAAAACTGATCCTTTCAGTGGAGACTCATGATCCAGAAGCTCGTTGCTCGAGGAGTGGTGAGCCAACCAACTTCCTCCAATGCCCGGAAGGCCTATCAGATCAGCAGACAGAAGGGTGTGAAGTGGCGTGCTCCTCACCTTCCTCTGCCTCATCATCATCAGCCTTCTAATCAGCCTAATCATCCTCATCATCATCTGGACGCGTGTGAGGCGGAGTGTACTGAGCAGCTGCCGATGCCCCCGCTTCCACAGCGGTCAGGCACACACACACACACACACACACACACACACACACACACACACGGTTGCACACATGGACACACACACGGTTGCACACATGGCCGCACATTCACGGTTGCACACATGGACACACACACGGTTGCACACATGGACACACACACACACACACACACACACGCACATACACAGACATGGTTGCACAAATGGGCCCACACAGACACACACACGGTTGTTCCCATGAGCGCACACACAAGGGTGCACACATAAACACATACAACAGTAAAGACTATGACAGACACACACACAAACACACACATACACGCCCACAAATAAATCACACAAACACACAAGGGCCTTGAAGCCACGGAGGCCCCTCGGTGAAATATCTCTCTGTCTATTTCTCTCTTTCTCATCCACACACACAACCACACTCTCCCTCCCTCTCTCTATCCGTGCGTGGGCAGAGTGGCAGTCTCAGAATAGCACTGCTGCATTGAAAGATAGAGGGAGTGAGAGGAAGATGGAGAGAGAGAGTATAGCTTCTCTTCATTCTATTTGTCCATTTATTTGGCATCTTCACTCTTCTTTGCTGTGTTTTGACTATCAAAACAATCATTTAGCCCAGTGCCCTGCCCTCCACCCCAGGAGTAAGGATATATGGTCCTGACTTGTCCAGTCAGCGAATGTAACAAAGACCCAAATTAGCAACTCTGAGCATGCAACATGTTCAGCAGCATGTACAATCAGAAGTGCAATCCTGAGGTCCACATCAAATATAGCGAGCAAAGGAACCTCCTGAATCTGTCTCAAATTGCACGGCAAAATTTGTGTTTTAAGTTCATAGGCGGATGGCAGCTGTGTCTGGCATACCAAAGAACTTCATCTGACAGCGTTTCTATTCATCATGAGTGAGATCTCGGTTACAAAAAGGCCCAGTGTATTCTGGCGCATCCAGAATGACCCCTGCGCCATCCTAAAATACGGTCCCATCAGATCTCACACCTCATGCGGGACCGCGGGAGGATGCTCAGATTAGCATTCAGCCTGCGCCGCTCTAACGCACTGTGCTAACAAGTGCAGTACGGCGGCTCACATCTTTGCGCAACAGCAGCAGCAGCAGCAGCAAGCAGAAGCATGCGCTTGGAAACCGTCTGCCGTTCACCGCGAATCGGTAGATGCTGATGGGGGGTGGGGAAGCGGAATGAGAAGGACAAACAAAATGGGAGCCCACAGTTCAGGGGGGTGCATGGAGAGTGGCAAGGGAGTCTGGCACCTGTGTGCGGGTGGTGCGTCTCACTCTCCCCGTCTTTGTACTGCAGCTGTAGCCTACTGCAAACACGAAGGCGCATCTTACCTGCGTGGCGCTGGTTGTACTCAGACGGGCAGTTTGATGAAGAGCCTTTGGAAACGGTAGTCACCATGTTGCCTGATGTTGCGTTCATCAACAAGCCTGCAGCAGCAGCCTCGACGGAGGCTGGTGTTAAGTCACAAATAGGAGGGGGAAAAAAGTGTTGGTGAATATAGATGAAAACTGTGAATGTAAACAGCAGAAGGAAATTCAGCAACTGTCGTGGCTCACAAAAGCATTGGCTTTTAATACACCCAAACAAAGCATCACCCTCATCATGGAAAAGCACACTCACTGGTATCATTGAACATGAGCCAATAATTGGCATTAACATCCAAATATCCAAACGAACTAATTTACAGTCACTGAAAAATCTTAGGCAATTATGGCTTCTTCCCAACCCTTTGAAAAATCTGCCTTTTCCCAGTGTGAGAAAATAGCTGGATTTTTAAATTGCGCGTTATTGTCGAGGAAGACAAAGGCTGCTTCACATTTAGGCTAAATTGTCTGTCGCTAGATCATCTGACTGAGTAATGGTACAGGGGGAAACAGCAGAGCTACTTTTCAATACATTTCCTTCTGTTAATTCAAAGTAATCTTTCCATTAGTCGACACAGTGATCAAAAAACATGTGATACATACGCTGAATGAGAGATGCCAATTCACTCACAGATGAGAATCTCCTTAGAATCCAAACTGCTGCACACAGATATTTTCCTTATCGATGCCAATACCGATCCGCGCGCTCCCTCTGTGCTAATAGAGACACAACCGCGCGGAGACGCGAGTAGAACCACTTCAGCAAAGGTCCGCTTCGTTTACATTCATTGGCTGAACACCATGGGTGCTTGCGCACGCTTCCATTTGTTAAGTCCAAATGTAAGAAATTATCAACCAATCGCCGACGCTTTTTATTGCCAAGAGCAGATTTCCATCTTGTGGTGTCATTGGTTTACACCAGAGACCAGCTGCTCAACACCCATGCGTGCGCGCACACACCCCCAAATGTGCAGTAGGCTATAAAATGAATTATGATTTTGAAAGCGACATTGTACGGTAAGCTTTGGCGCAGCATGGTACTGCTAAGGCGCTGGTGTCAGTTTTCACCTCCAGACATCTGTTCCCTGTCATGAAAAGCAACACTTGCCCCTGTTGAAGATGGTGCTTCTAGTTTCCATGGTTACCGTGTCATCCTACATCATCTGATTGTGTGTATGAGCTTAATCAATTTGGAAACTGCCGACAAGGATAAAATGAATGATCATGTATAATTGATTCTTGTGGGTAATGAATAGTTTAGCTTTGTTATTGCCCTTTACGACTTGCTTGATTATAATAAAGGGTTCTACTACAAGCGCATCTGTATGCGTTTTACGTGGGTTAGGCATTGCAAGAGAACTCTCTCCTCATCTAGCCGTCTGCCAAGAGACGTTGAGTGTCATCGGCGTTGCTGTGCGGACCATCACGGCGGTGAACCCAAGTCCTCGTGCACCACACACATACACACACGCACGCACACACTCCTGCGATGACTCAAAGCGACCTCATATATACACACACACACACACACCGCCATCAGTGCTACTCACATCATATTAGTCATCAGATCTGGCAGTGATGACAGCATGACATCAAGCACTTTGAGCGGCAATAAAACACCCTTTCTTACAAGATGTATTTTTCTTGAAATGTAAAGAACATAGTCTGTAAATTGTTAGGGGTTGCTGTTTCTCTAGTCGTCGTCGTCCCCCCCCACCCCCACCCCACACACACACCAAAAAAGCGCATAGGAAAATCTTAAAAATAATTTTACATAAAACACTCACTCTAAATCTGTTGAGAGCATTAAAGGCCCACTCCAGGCATTGATTGAGACATACAAATCCATCTTTGTTCCTTAACTTGACATATTGAGAAGTTTTATGCACGTACAAAAAAGTCTTTCATGACCATAAAATGGCTTAAATATAGGCTAACTCTACACCTTTTTCTAATGTATAGAACACATGAACTCATAAGAGTTTATTAGCCAATCTCAGCACAATCTCACTCCCTATTGTCACCTGTGGATGCTTTGGATAACCCAAGTTGATGGAATTGGTTTCTTAGAACAGCAACTTGCATAGCGCTTTATCAAGGCACCCAAAGCACTTTACAGTTTAACCTCCCTAACCAGCACCAATGAGTGCTGCACGGCAGCCATTTATGTGCCAGAACGCTCACCACACACCAGCTTAAGGTAGAAAGTGAGGAAGGAAATGAATGAAGCACTTACAGTAGGGGATAATTAGGGGGCCAGATTGAATGAGCCAGGTTGGGAATTTCGCCAGGACACCGGGGAACCCCTTACACTTTGCGATAATGGCCATGGGATTTGTAATGACCACAGTGAGTCAGGACCTTGGTTTACCATCTCATCCTTAGGTTTGTGACATAAGAAAATGCTTGATGCTGCCATTTTGAAACCTACATGGGATCACTGCAGTTCCAAGGTGGAAATACTCAGCACGGCCTTGACTGCTTATTTTGCACCGAATATGCAGTATGGATATGTTAACAAAGTTAAAAACTTGATTTTCACCAGCGGGCTGTCTACCCTCTTGTCAACTGAAGGTCAAGCTTTGTCAGTCTTCTCTCTCTAGTGCATATGTTGTGAAATCACAGGAGCCACACGTGTCATTCTGAAAAGTAGTTATTTTAATAATATCTTACAATCCTTTATTACGTGACATTTACTTTCAGTTTTGTGTGTTTTTTTTTCTCTTCCCACTGTGACTGTCTTCTGTATCACATGGCCAGACAATCACAGACAAAATAGCTGGGGAAACGGAAAAGTCTGTACAACGCGCTTTCAGGGGGAAAGGATTTCAGGAGAGCCCCTTTTTGCAACGCAACATTAAAACAACACCAGACTGCAGCCAATGGAAAACCGCACGTCTGATCGGCGAAAATAATAATAAAAAAAAAAGGAGAGAAACATCAGCTTCTTCACTTGTCTTTTTGTCGAGTTGAGTGTCTACGCTCGCGCCGCTGAAAAGACGAAACATTCACATGGCACTCCAGACTCCGGAGAGTTCTGCTTGTTGTTTTTAAAAGCATGTGGGTCTGGAAATGGCTTCTGCATGGGGGTGGGGGGTTGTGTGTGTGTGTGTGTGGGGGGGGGGGGGGGGCATAATGGGCGCCATTAAGGCAGTAGGCACGAGACGCCTTCCTCCGGTTAACTTGTCGGTGCTTGATTTGTTGTGCTGAAATGTGGGCAAAGAGGGCAAAGAGAGAGACTGTTTTTTGTTGTTGTTGTCCTATTGTCGTTTTGATGCTCTGTTGCTGCTTCTCCAGTACTCACTGGTCCCTGTCTGAGGCCGTTCATGGCAGAAGAGAAATGTTGAAATGTTGACTCTACATTCAGGAGGTGGGGGGTGGGGGATAAGAAGTGCAACCAAAATCAAATGGAACTGAAGTTACATCAAAATGGCCTCGTTCATTGTCTCTCACGTAGCTGCCCCTTGTGCAGTCTGTGGGGTTGGTTCTGTTCCCTACAATTTAGGCAGGGACAAGATTCTCTCCACAGACCTCAACGCTTCTGCAAGTACACTCTCTGCTCTATTGACACCTGATTGAGTTCCACCTGATGTCCACTTCGATGAGACTGACAAAGAGGGGCCGCCAAAGAGAACACCCAGCAAGATGCTCACCTCTGAGTTTCTGGAAGGCATGAGTGTGCACAGGTTTGTGTGTGTGTGTGTGTGTGTGTGCAAGCACCCACCCACCCCTGTGCTGGGCATTTGTACGGCGAGGTGAGAATTAGAGCTGGTGTTCCTCGCTCGGTGGTCAGTTATACGCTGTCAGTTAGTGTGTGTGCTGGCAGAGCATTGGTGTGTGTGTGTGTGTGTGTGTGTGTGTGTGTGTGTGTGTGTGAATATATGTTAGAGCTGCAGCCCTGGAGAGAATGTTGGACCCATTGTCTTTGGTTCTTATTTGCTGTTGAATACGTG
>NW_027468685.1:9374171-9376671 GCF_046254945.1 Alosa pseudoharengus
TTTGTGATTGGCTGACACTATTAAGGGCGGCATCTGATGTGCTTTCAGCTACCACAGCACTGTAACCTGTAATAAAGAGGAGAGCGCGGTGTGAACCTTCTCTGCTTTTAAGACAATCATTCTCTTTTCTCATTTCATAAATCAACTAAAAACGTATTTAATTACTGCGGACAAAAAACTGGAACTACTTCGTAGGTTTTCAATTATGAAAAATAATTGCTGTTTTAAAGAGCGCCTCACAATAGGAATTGTAGTGGCATAAGTAAGGGATAATGTATAGAATGCTGGTCATTATTGGGAAAATAAGTCCCGACAGGGCGAACCGCCCTGAAGGGACTTATTTTCCCATAATGACCGGCGTTCTATACATTATCCCGCTTATTATACGGCTACTTGCCAAAACGAAAAAATAAACTCCACGATATGTCTCTTTACACTTATTTGTTACTGTTTCGTCGTGGCTTTTGCTGAGAAACAAATAGTTCGCAACACACGCTGAACTTGAATCAAACATTCTTTAGAACACAGCTGATCAACCGTCTGCTTTCACTTTTGAATGAAGTTCCAATGCAAGAAGTGACCGGAATACTTGCGGAGTGATATGATCAGCAGCACAAAACCCGTTGCCATTGACAGCAGTAATTATGTTTGCAGCGGTAATTACATGAATTTATTTTACCGTAGAACGTTGGGAAATCCCATTCAAGTCAATGGAGCGTTCTACTAGCATTGTGAAGAGCCGTATAATAATGAAATATAACGAATTGGTCAGACATGCATTATTATGAATGATTGTGTTATTGGTAATTATATGGCTATAGGAGTAAGGGTTGTAAGGAAGCCTAATTGTACAGTCAAACATTCCCATCTCTGTATCTAAACAAAACATGTGTTTCTGCATCAAAACAGAAACTGCAAGTGCATGAGTGCCAGGTGGCGTGTGCCATGACTCACTTGTGCTGCCGTTCTGCTTTTGGACACTAGGGGGCCTGGCGATCGCCGGCAAGCTTCCTGAGTTCCCTCCAGGGGCCGCTCCTCCCGCCAGCGGGGTGGGGGCCACTAGGGGGGGCCCCTGAGCGGCGCTCGTGGAGCCCGGGGCCAGGCTGAGGGAGGTAGGGGCCATGCCCAGGAGGCCCGAGGACACGGAGGTCACCGTCGTCCCGACCACGCTCCCCAAGGGGCTGCCGCTAGCGTTAGCGATCAGGCTGTTGACGATAGCGTTGGCGTTGGAGGCGGCCGCCTGGGCGTAAGGGGCCGGCGTGGAGCCCGAGCCGGCCAACAGCGCCGACATGCTGCTGAGAGACGCCGGCATCCCAGAGTGGCCGAGAACGCCGCTTCCTGGAACGGGGCCCGCGCCCGTGCCAAACCCAGATGACCCGCCCATGCCAGGCACCACAGCGGGCGGCGTTTGAGAATGGCTGCAGGTGGGAGGTGAGGAGCTGGACGAGGAGGGTCGGGGCAACAACCCGCCGCCGGGGCTGGAGGCGTTGCTAGTGACGGCGGCGGTGGCCGGGGAGGTCGTCGTGGAGACAGCGGCAGCAGCAGCAGCAGCAGCGGCGGCGGCGGCGGCGGCGGCAGCGGCGCTCTTGGCCGCCTGCTGATACTGCACGTGCCCCTGCGTGGCGGAGCTGTAGCTGCCCGAGGCGGGGAGGCCGCCTGCCGGGACTCCGCTCCCGGAAACCGCGCCGCCGCCGCCGCTGCCGCCGCTGCCGGCGGCGGTGATGGTTGCCATGGAGACCATCGAGGAGGAGGACGAGGAAGTCCCCAAGGACGCAGACGACGACGAAGATGAGCAGGAGGAGGAGGAGGAAGAGGAAGAAGAAGAGGAGGAAGAGGAAGACAAGGAAGGGTTCCCGTTCTTCACCGGTGACTGAAAATGACCAGAATCGATAGAGAGAGCGGGAAGACTTGAGTGAATGGGAAGCAAATTACACAAACATCCTGTCTTGAAAACGATGTTTTACTGTCAACACTTTACCTGCCAGCCAGAAGCTTTTATTTGTTTTTATTAAAAGGGCCTTTTGTTACGATCAGAGACTTGAATGACGTACATCAAAACGGTCTTTAAAATGACACCACATTGTGCTGAAATATTCAACACATTTTTCCCCCGTGAACAATAAATGGATTCTCAGGGACAGGGACTGGAGGATTCAGCGCGGTGTCATCACTGAGTGGCCACGCGCTGGCCAAGAGCTGGAGGCGGGGCGCTTACCTGGCTGACCTCGCTGTCTGTGGAGCGGCCGCGCTTCTTGTCATCCTCAGAGTTCTCCTGTCAGAAACAGACAGAACGGAGAAAATGAAGAAAAACAAATCTCACTAAACCACAGGCCACGAGTTGCCACAGGCCACCAACTTGGGACACGTGTGCACACAATCATAGCACACGTCTTGTCCTGTTTTTCACACATGCATATTCATAACCAACACGCACGCACACTCACACACACGCACACGCTCTAATCGACTCACACATCTCTTTAAATCATCCACTCTCTCT
>NW_027468685.1:9381671-9494171 GCF_046254945.1 Alosa pseudoharengus
AGAGAGAAGAGAGAGAGAGAGAGAGAGAAAAAAAAATGCATACGTTGTTACTGAAGCACCTAAGAAGCCATCGCTGGCACCTCCCAATCCACTCTGGTGTGGGCTGACCAGTACAGGGACTTCTTGAGGAGATGGTATGCTCCTCTGTGCACATGTGCGTGCATTGAAGACGTGCGTTATTGACGCACGGCCGGTCACAATTGTTGGGAAGCACACGACACCCCCCGCATGCCACATGGATGACGCAATTCTCGTCACACGTCCTGCGCGCGGGACACAGACGCATGACTATACCAGGCCTACTGGGTTAAATAGGGTCTAAACACTATACAAAACACATAACATTCACAGTGCAGTTATTTTAGGATTTAGTGCTTTCAAAGATGTTAATACAGAACAGACCTATGTGTGGGAGGCTATGAGTAAGGGTGATGGTGCAATGATTTTATGCCTCCTAGTCCTCCCATGTTATTCAGCAGTAGACTTTGGAGATCATGGAAACCTTTTTTTTACCTTGAAGTTTTCTCTTGTCCGCCATGGCTTCTGTACTAAGATGCTGTCTTCATGCCTTCTCGTCTACGGGAAAGGTGTTGAGATTACTGAGATTGCATAGGTACATGACTTTGCTAACACATACAATATTTTCACTTCATGACCCAGTGTGACCACATGCTATAAAACTGTCTCTGCTCTGATCATGTTTGCTATTTTAAACAGAACATCAGAATTTAGTCCTATACAGTGCTCTGTAGTAAAACATGAATCATGTTCAAAAGGTACAACATGAAGTGCATGTCACAAAAGAGATGCCACAAACATAGCTTTCAAATGAATTAGGCAATAGGGCTGTGACGTTTAATGGCACTTCCAGTGAAACACAATTCCTGATTGTTTTTGGAGATTACTTTCTGTGGGCCAACTAGTCAGAAAACCCTGTCACAAACAAAATGCCAATCTCCACCATGATATTCTATCTTCCCAAGTGTTAAATTTCTCAATGGAACATTTTCACCAGTAAAGTTTTTAAATATCATGGATGTGTAACCCCATTTGAGGAGGAGAAACGTTTCTGAATATGAATCTCATCAACAATTGCTTTAGTTAAATACTTCAGAATAATTAAAATAGATTCCTGTCCAAAACCACGTCATACTGGAATGCCCCGATGCCCCTACTACTCCACAAGGTCTGGAGGCTGAGAGATACCGGAGCATCTGTTGAACAAGGGCAACTGGAATATAACCACTGCTTCCCTAGCGACTAGGCTACTAAGTACGCTGCTATAATCTGTTTTTTTTTTTCTAACAATGGAATTTAAAACCCCAAATGAAAGAAGTACAGGTTTCAGGGTGAGTGTAACAGGCAGCCCACACTGCCTGGCAGAAGTGTTGAACTGTCACAAACATTGTGACTAAAGTCCCCTGTAAGTTATTTTGCTAACGTGTCTGACATAATACGAACAGTAAGCTACATGTGTATCACATTAGCTGCTACCTGAAATAGGCATGTTAACAATACTTCAATGACGTTAAAGAACAATTATTATGGTCGTATAAAGCGTGAACCAGCAAGCTGAGATGACAAATTGCCAAATCATTCCAGAATTGTTATGTATGAATCCAAGCCATGAAATAACAAGAATGCTACGTTCTTCTATAAGATTAATGAACGCGGGATATTTTACACTTTTATGTAGTGTCTCGTAGCCCGCTATCACTACAAATAAAAGGCGACCGGCTGCCTGCCTGCGGTCCACACTGAGTAGGAACAGGGAATTTGCAGGCGCGTGTATTCACCGCAGTTCCCTCGGGAAGTGATCTTTTTACCTGGCTGGTCACGGGCTCTTCTCTGTTCTCTATTGCACCTCTTACTCCGATATGACTGGGCCTGCCTTTGAAGGTATTTCTTTAATTTCTATATACCTACTTGCCAAACAATCACTCCGTGCATCCAAGATGGCTACCAGGAACACCTCCTCCGCGGCAGCGCTGATGGTCGGTAGGCCCGCCTCACCAAATTCCGATTGGACGTTCAGGGAAATGTTGTAACATTCACTGGAGGACACATCCGTCTGTCTGAGGGCCCGGGTTGACAGCTTCCGTGGAGTTCGCATAGTGGTTGGTTCACTTTGAAAGGTGAAAGGGAAACCGGGAGCTTTTGGTCATGTTTTGGTGTGTAAATCTTCCAACGTGGTCGTAAGTAAATTAGAGTATATAAATATATACAAATTCAAACAAAAAGAGCAACTCAGCATAACAGGCCAGTCTCATGGTGTTCCACACAACTAAAAGGGATGGGCACAGGTCACAGATTTTGTGCAGTAAAATTGAAGCACCTACGCACAACAGCCTAATAATGTGAATATAACCAGAGCATATCACTCATCCTTATCTGACCACCTTGCCTCTCAGCCCACAATTGTTGAAGTCATGAACTACTAACATACTTTCAATGGTTCTGTCAATGGATCAAATGGTTCAAAGTCAAAGGTGATGCTGTGGTAAAATAGGCAGGCAATCCATAAGCTATTGTATGTGGTGTGGGCCTAGAGTGTGTGATGTGTATGCCTATGAGACATATTCCAGAACTTTTAAACATATTGAATGGTTGAAAAGCTGGGGATTTGTATTTTTAAATGGTATTACATGGGCAAGAGTTTGTAGGTCTTCTCATTCTAGAAGGGAGTCTAGGGGTCTGTCAATTTCACAAAATGATTAATGAGAAGTGATGTTTCAAGAAGAGATATACACATCATAGTCCCTTAAACTGTATATTATCAGATATATCATTAATAAGCAATATCTGCGATTGTACCATCATAACGTAGGAATAATACGCTAACAACTTGCTGCCAATTACAGTATTTCCCAGCATTAATGCAAACACACTTGGCGGATTCTGAATGACTGGAGCTTATCTGTACTTCTTGTAGATTTACTTATTTATTCTTGAGAAAAGTGAAATGTGTATCACATCTCTGTAGAATTTGCAATGAAAAAAGCCATTCGAAAAATGACACTACCATTTTGACATTAGTTGCTTTTACAATGTTCAACAGCAAGTCAATCTTTTTCCAAGAAAAATAAACACATACATAGAAAGTAATAACAAATGTAGATATAAGAACCAAGTATTCAGGCGTATATACATGACAGCTAGAGTTCTAGCTAACCACTCCCCTCATGCATAGACCTTCAAAATGCCCGTTCACTCTAACTGCAGTGATGACCATACACAAAACACTAGGTCCTTTCAGGTGCCCCCTCGCGTCATTTTGCCTTTGTTATATTGAAGTGAAATTATTTCCACAAGTGTGTTTTTTTTCACTGGAAAAAAGGAGGGCTGTGGTGGTGGACTTCTTATCTTTTTATGCCGAGTGCTCGCAGAGAAAAGACAAACAAAAACGGAGATCAGTCAGGGGGGTATTCCAAGTACGTGGTTTAGTAACAAACCTGGGTAAGTTAACTCAGTAAGTGGTAAACTTTCTACAACAAGAGCCCTATGGCATTGTTTTGTGAGGAGAACGAAGCCATACAGCTCTTCTATTAGGAGGTTTACCCCTTACTCTGAGTTAACTCAGGTTTGTCACTAAACCACATACTTGGAATACCCCCCAGTCAAATCAGATCCTCTCTGTTATGACTATGGAGGATAGAGGCTGACGAGATGATTTCTGCAGTTACCTGGACCAGACCGTTAAATGGACATGACTGTTAACTTACAGTAACAGCAGCCAAGTTGTCATGTCATGGCACGTCAGTGGGGAAAAAAACAAACAAAATTGAGAGCCCCTGCCAGAGATGTCCAGAATAAAACTTCACGAGCCGTATTCACTTTGGTTTCCAATCTTGTAAAAGATGTCTGAATTTAGACCGACGACTTTGATTTAACACATTCTTCTACAATCTGGTAGGGGTGGGTGTCTCATGTGAACTACAGTCTCCATCTAAAAAGGAAATCACACAAACACTGGAAATCACATTGGTGTGTGTGTGTATAAGATGAAAACATCCAGGGGAAGGAAAGAAACCGAACTGTCTGGCGCACCTGGACGAGAATGGCTATGCAACTGTGAAAAGCAGCCTGTAACTTTATTGGCAGTGATATAGGCTTGTACAGTGTTTTGAGGGGGTGGGGTCAAGGTATAGGGAACGCTGGAGGGGAGTGAGCTAGCGAGCGAAAAATGATAATTTGCTTCCAGTTCATTTTCCCCACACGAATGATCAAAAGATCAAAGCAGGTCACAACCACCTACCACCTATGAACTAGGTCTAAAAAGCCTGAATCAGTTCAGGACCTACTGATCAAGTCTGAACAACCTGAATCCAAGTCCATGGCCTGTTAATTTCCCTTTTCCCTGTTGCAAGGGCCAAACAGGCAGACCAGCTTGTGTTTCCAAGAGTTTTATTATGAAACATATGGGCTACACCGTAGTGGGGCGCACACACACACACACACACACACACGCGCATATGTGCCCCCACACCGTCAGTGGAGGGGGCATCACCAGTATAGGCAGGTAGGCACTAATGCCCAAGAAAACAGACAATGCTAGCGACATCCAGAAAGAAAAACAACAACAATAAAAACCTAACAAATGTCAACAGAAAGTAGCTACTGATTTAGCTTTACAGCCTGATGGGGGAAATTATATGACAGAGAAAATGTGAGTGGGAGGGGGGGGGGGTTGTAGAGATACATTGAGTGGCAGCTCTACTTCACATATAGGACCGAGACTGAGGATGTCACCCACTGGTGCTTTCTTATGATTTGTGGAGAGAGGGACCAGGTTAATGAACTACAGCTGCAGAAAAAAAAAAATGTCACGTAACGCCCCTGTTGTTTTGGTCAGGGAGCAAAAATGGCACTTCTCCCAGCCCAGAACCATTTAAAAATAGAAAACAAAAATGAAAGACTTTTTATTTTTACCCCCTTGATACACAAGCACACGCATTCTTAAAATACAAACACAAAAACTAACCCACTCACATAGTCTTAGAACCATATCTGGGATACTATTACAGATCCTTCTTTCCTTTCCACATAGCAACTTTCTTTTTTTTTTTTTGTAAGTAGAAAATCCCCACCCCTTTCCCACCCTCCCAAACCTCTTTGTATTTAATTCCTCCATTTCTCACCCTCCCTCCCTCACTCACTCACTCACTCCACCCCACCATTTTGTTTCTTCTCTTCTACCACCCCATCTCTCCTCCCTCCTTTTTCTCCGGTTCTACCAGAACTCTCGGCGATGGTAGGCGTCAGGGTCGCAGTACTTGGTCACCACCACTCGGTTGGCAAACTTCCTTCCCGTCAGTCCCTGCATGGCTTTCTGGGAGTCGAACAAGGTTGTGAACTCCACAAAGATCTGGGACAAAGAAAGAGTGAAACAAGTTAACAAAATCTGTGCTTATCTGTGTGCATGTAGAAAGTTGAATCTCTAAATTTGTGAACAGAGATAACTTGATTCCTAAAATCATAATATCTCATGATGGTTAAAGTTCAACATTTCTTTCAAATGCTTTGTAAGTCACTGGGGACAAAAGTGTCTGCCAAGTATTGTAAACTTAAAACCCTGTGAACATTGCCATTTATACCTGTATGCAAGGTACGCCAGAGGCATTGCTGACCACTTGTGTTTACATTCCGTTAACCAGTGTTGGGAAGTAACTGAATACATGTATTCAGGATTACGTATTCAGAATACAAAATATGAGTAACTGTATTTAGTTACAGTTACATTTTCAATGAGTGGTATTCAGAATACAGTTACTTTGGCAATTTTAAGGGGTTACTTTTAGAATCCTTCTCATTTGAATTTCTGGGCTTTTTGAACTGAAATTCTAATATTTCTGTGAGATGACCTTGTGCATTAACAAAATGTATAATGTTTCAGTTTATCTTATAAAGTTAAGTTGTGGGTTTTTTGCTGACATCGCCTGTGGGTCTTACAAACTGAAATAGCAGCTTGATTCACACTTGATAAAATGTAAAACAGCGCTTATGTAATCCAAGTATTTAGAATACGTTACATAGATAGAGTAATGTAACAAAATATGTTACAAATTACATTTTAGGGCATGTATTCTGTATTCTGTAACTGATTACATTTAAAAAGTATTCTTCCCAACACTGCCGTTAACGGACAGTCCGAATAACATCCCAATGCCTCCCATTGTCTGGGACACATCAGAACGCATTATAGACCCTTTCAACAATAAAAACAAAAACAATGCTTGAACGTTCTATTTGGGCCCCAATCTACTTCCTCTGCATTAAGATAACATATGGAATGTTAAAAAGGAAGTCTTGTGGGGCCAACTATGATGCTGAGAATGGAACTCTCTTGAAAGGGTCTATACTACAAAAGATACACGGTTACATGAGTCCCGGACCACCTTTGCAAGTGGTTTGAATGATCGTATCACAAACGAGGTGACTGGCTAACTCCGGTAACTTTGGGAGTAACCGCTGACCTCTAAATGAACACTGTACGGAGCTGTACTGTACTCTTTTGATCCCATGTGGGAATTTTGGTCTTTGCATCTATCCCAATCCGTGAAATAGTGAAACACACCCAGCACACAGTGAACACACAGTGAGGTGAAGCACACACTAATCCCGACGCAGTGAGCTGCCTGCAACAACAGTGGCGCTCGGGGAGCAGTGAGGGGTTAGGTGCCTTGCTCAAGGGCACTTCAGCCGTTCCTACTGGTCGGGGTACGAACCGGCAACCCTCCGGTTACAAGTCCGAAGCGCGTACTCACACTGCGTACGGTTCACTTGTACTGTGCCGGAGTACAGTGCTCTCCCGTTCTTGGTCCTCTCTCACACTGCATACTATCAAACTGTACCCAGGCACACTATACCCTTGTACCGTACCCGAGTCCACTTCTCCAAGCGGACTCGGGCACGGATAAGTGTACCGTGCCCGGGTACGGTACGGAGCGATCACACTGGTCAAACAAACTGGACTTTGGGGGTCAAGAGTACTCGGGTACACTATGGATGGCATAGTGTGAATACGCCCTGAGAAGTATTTTCAAAAACAAACGTAAACAGGGTGTTGGTGGTCATGACGCGGACACGCCACGGTTCCTTACCTTCCCGGTGCCAGGCACCTCGAGACCATCGACCGGCCGCGGGATCTCGATGCTCTTGACCTGGCCGTACTTGCTGCACTCGTCCCGCACGTCTTCCAGAATCTCCTCGTACTCGTCGTCGTCCAGCAGCTCCTCGGGCGCCACCATATTCATGAGGCAGAGCACCTCCGTGGGGATGCCGCCCATCTGGTTCATAGAGCTATTCATCAGCCCCGGCACCTGCAGCGTCACCGGGGTCTGGTTCACACTCGTCTGCAGGGGGGGGGGGGGGGGGGAAGAGATAGTAGATGGAGGCAGAGAGAAGGGCAGAGGGGGTTTAGTTAGCACTTACATTAGCATTTAGCAATAAAATAGCATTTAGCAGGCCTATTTGGTCTTAAAGCTGACAGTTGAGGAGAGGAGTTGAGACTGAGATTGAGAGGAGGGGAGCCAGGATTAAGAGGAGGGGAACTAGGATTGAGAGGAGGGGAACTAGGATTGAGAGGAAGGGAGTTGAGATTGAGAGGAGGGGAGCTAGGATTAAGAGGAGGGGAACTAGGATTGAGAGGAGGGGAACTAGGATTGAGAGGAAGGGAGTTGAGATTGAGAGGAGGGGAGCTAGGATTAAGAGGAGGGGAACTAGGATTGAGAGGAGCGGAACTAGGATTGAGAGGAGGGGAGTTGAGATTGAGAGGAGGAGCTGGGATTGAGAGGAGGGGAGTTGAGATGAAACTGAGGTTTTGGATAGGAGGGATGGGGGGCTACAGCTGTGAGGTGTGGTTGCAGATGCAAACCAAAGTGAAAAGTTTGCTGGGGTGGGATTCCCAGGGCAGCAGAGTGGTCAGTTTGTGAGGCATGAGTGTTGTAGAATAACACTGATGGGGCATCGGAGTCTCACCAGGGTGGCGTTCTTCGCTCCAACACTTGCCCTCTGCACCAGAAGCTTCTTGTCACCCAGCTGCATACCATTCAGACCAGCAATGGCCTACACACACAAACAGAAAAATATCACATGGATGTATCAAGACCAGAAATAACCTATAACACAGTTTATCATGCTCTGACCACTGGGGGAACTACTAGTTGCACCCTTAAACTCTGGTCCAACCAGATCATTTCACTGTAGTACTTAACTTTACTCATGCAATAAATGGATGCTTTTATCCAAAACAACTTTCAGATATGAATTGCAGGGGCCAGTCTCTCAAATTATGGTGAAGTGCCTTGCTCAAGGGGCACAACATGAATCGAACCCATGACATTTGTGTGTCTTGGATGCATATCTATTTGCCATGAATTGTATTCTAAGCATTCTATATGTAAATGCATGTTTAAATGTTCTGCTTTGGCGATGCAAAAATATTTGTCATATAATACAGCTCACTTGAATTGAATTTAATTGACTACTGTATGCTAGCCTCCTGCTAAGTTCATTGGCCACTACACTACCACCACCCCACTGTAAGCAACAAAGAGGCCAGAAAGTTGCAGTGAAAGAAGTTGAGTAGAGTTAAAGGCCTGCAGCCGGTTGCACCAGTTGAACATAAGTTCCATCTTAGCTTAGTTCTAACGTAAACTGGCACTACATTGGAGTTTACGAGCTACTAAAGTTTAACGGGTTGCAACACGCAAAATAGTTCTAACATAATGCTAAGTTATGACTTAAATTTTACACGTCCCTCTCCCTAGGTGTAAGGTCCATCATAAGTAATTTGTTAACATGGTTTTCTCATTTAAATGGTGGGAATGTTAAATTTAACAAAGTATAAGTTGAGAAGAGTTACATACGCGACCGATTATACATTTCATAGACTGTATGTATAGAACATATAACATTCTATATACAGTCTATGACACATTTAATTCACTTGAACAGTGTTTGAATCATGTTTCTATTTGTTTGTATGGACCTACAGTAGCTGTACATATACCAAACATCTACCTCATTACCACACAAAGCATATTGCTGTTGATTGATCTGTTATCAGAGATTTCATTATTAGAAATATAGAGTGTTACCGTTACCTTCACTAGCTATCCACTGCGGTAGCCTACGTTAGGCCAACAGTGGTGGCTGAAATATTCCCAAAGCACATTACAACAAAATAAAGTCTGTTATTAAAAATACAGTGTTATTTTATTCCATACAACAAAGTAATTGCGGAGGAAGTCAAACCGAAATGCGGCTTTTACTATACAGCGTTATTAAACGGTGATATTGATTGGTTGTTAGCGGTAAAAACACCATTCTACCCAACAATATTTTGATTTAGTAGCTACTAAATACGGTGCATCTTAAGTAGCAATGATGCAACAGAAAAAGAATGCAGTGCTAGTTTAAAAATAGTCGATTTCAACTTACACCTAAACTTACGATCGACCTTACGTTCTACTGGTGGAACCGGCTGCTGGTATAGTCCTGTGTCTGTCCTAGCGTTCATGGGCTTCGGAAAAACCTTTCTCCGAGTGAAAACATCATCATTCCGCGTCATTCACGTCACTTAATGTGTGAGTCAGAGGTCGGAAACTGGGGCTAGATTTTGCTAACAGAGTTGCCCAGTTAGGGGCTCGTCATCACTTTTGTCGTCACGTTGTAGTTCGTTTGTAGTCCATGTGCCCTTTCATGTCCAACAGTTTTAATGTGAACTTGGGAATTTGCCCTTTTTATCACTTAAAAAGCATCTTACACTATATTTTAAGCAAATACAGTTGTTTGTTTAGGATTAGTGAGTATGTTTTAACCTTTGTTGTGGCATCCGTGTTTGTCACACATTCGATGGCAAAGCACTTGAACACTTGCTGTCGGAAAAACAAAGTAGCCATGGGGGCGGTCCTTGTCATTCCGAGGTGCTCTGAATGCACCCTGTGTCCCGTGCACGCGTGACGAGAATTGTGTCATCAACACGGCATGCTGCTGTGTCGTGTGCCTCCCAACAATTGTGGCCACACGTCAATGACTCACGTCTTTAATGCGCGCAAATGTGCACGGGGGGGAGTATACCACTTCCTTTAGAGGGCTCACCTGGTCGTTGACATTCACGTCGACATATTCACAAAAGGCGTATCCTTTCGAGAGGCCAGTGGCGCTGTCCTTAACCAAGTTGAAAGCCTTCAGGGGCCCGAATGACGTCAGCAGCTCCTTCACCTGAGGTGGGATGATTTATTTAATACCACTCAAATGTACATAGGCAATTCTTCTGCTACGTTTATAAAAGACTTGATCTATGCTAGATCAATCAGTGAAGAAAATACACATTAAAAACAACCAATGGCTTTGAATTTCTGTTTGCTTAACAAACAACTATTCTGATATTCTCGGAATGATAACAGGAGCTACTGGACGGGCCTCGTTTTCAAAGAGCTCGGCTCATTCATTCTCAACGGGACACGGCGTTTCTTCGGCATCTTGCTCTTGTTCAATCTGAGGGGAGCAGAGTTAAGTAAACTCACAGAAACATGCGTTTCAACCCCCCCTTCCCCACGAGGTTACACACCTGGTCGTCGTTCAGGTAGTTAGGCAGCCCGCCGATGAAAAGTTTGTGAGCCGAATCTGGCACCACCGTGGAAACAACTCCTTGACAAAAAGGAAGTCAGTTTTAATTGAAGCTCAAAGGCTAGACAGTTCCAGTTAAACACACACACACACACACACACACACACACACACACACACTGGATTACACAAGAACATATGCAGTGCATCCAATGATATTGATAAGTTGTTTGCCTAGTATAGACTAGCAGAAGCAATTGCACGTGCTGTTCCAATAACAGCACAACAATGCTATTATCTCTATTCAACTTGGTAAAATTTAAATCAGTTTTGTTCTTTACGAAACCGAATGCATAACTAGCCAATATGTACACACATCATTCCAATCAGTCCCCTTCTGGAAAACAGGACTGACTAGCCAAGAAGTTCTGAAATGTTCTAACTGAATAGGCTACATGCACGAAAGGCTTGACAGGTAGCTCATTTATTTCCGATGAAGCATCAACTGTGTTGCAATGGCATCTTCTGTTGTATTCTGCTCCTTACATCTTCACTCTGATACCGAATATCTTGTTTGCCCAATAATAATAATTTTAACACACGCATAAATCCTTCTTTTAATTGTAACACATGCATAAATCCTTCTTTTAATTTTAACACACGCATAAAAATTCTTCTTTATCGTAACGTGCTGATTCACTAGGTGCAACACCCAACCGGGTCCGTGTAGAAACTAATTACATGATCAATAACGGCAGGTTCAAACACACCTGGCTCCGCCGGAAACTAACGAGCGCACCGAAAGCCTTTTGTGCATGTAGCCTATCCCACAGACATAGGAACGAGCCTTTACACGCTCTGTGCCACGGGGACTGAGTGCAAGCTAGGGCTGGGATAAACGATTATTTTTTAAACGATTAATCTAGCGATGATTTTTTCGATACATCGATTAATCTAACGATTCATTTTTTCAGTCCGATTCGATTTTGATTCGATTATCTCCCCATTAATTCACTAATAGCAACTTATACATGTTTATGTACATATCTGAATGAAAAAACATGAATTCTTTAACATTGCAATATATGTTTATTGCTCTTAAAATTCCAAAATAAAAGACTGAAGTGCAAGTAACTACAAGTGCAAAGTAATGCATTCTTAGTCAGAGGTAGCATTCAATAAAGTTCAGTAGGCTAGTGTATGTCTAATTGAGTGCCTGTCATTTTAAGACGTTCGTGTGGGAATCCTTGCAATTAACATTAACACAGTTAAAAGGATGCTGATGTGTGGATGCAATTCATAACGTAGTTTGTTCAAATAACAGTTCGTACTTCTCCTTTGGACAAGCACTTTTGAGTCTTGGAAAAAACTTTTCCATTTCCATCGGGATTTTGCAAACAGAGTCAATAAAATGAGCCCTGCATGAGTAATACAAGCAGCTGCAAGTAAGCATGCTAAACTTGTAACTTAACTTCGTTTAGTCTCCTCAATGTACTATGTTGTGATAAGACCTTAGAAGAGTTTACTTTAACTTTAATGCAGCGGTTTTGAACACATTTGCGCAGCATGGTCACGATGCTAAGCGGATTTAGTAGCAATTTAACCCACTGTGTTCTATGCAGTGCTTCTATGTGGCAACAACAATCCTTCAACAATCGTGAATACTTTGTTAAATGCACATGCAGAGGAGGAGCAGCGGGCTCGTTACGAGAGAGAGCGGGCGGGGCGAGGAAAGGCTGTGTGAGTAAAAAGTGCAGCTCAATGAAATTATTTTATCTTATCTTTAATTTAAATAGCAGGCCTACAACATAGAACATCAATGTGTGGTGGCCGGTTTTGATTTCGTGGTGCCCAGCCACAGATTAGTCAACGTATGGAAAACACTGAAGGTGTAAAATTAAAAATATTTAGCAGCACACGTTATGCTTGACGAATCGACGCTCATATTTTGCATCGACGTATTTTTTGCGTCGACGTCATCGATTACGTCGACGCGTTGTCCCAGCCCTAGTGCAAGCGCGTGCGGGCTCTGGCGTTGAGGAGGGGCGTTTACCTGGCACGTAGACGCTGGGGTTCTCGCTCATGCCCGGCAGTGGCTGGTAGTCGTGCGGCCGGCGGATCTTCAGGCTCTGGCCCTGGAATATGATGCCGTCGAACGCCATGGCCTGGGTGGTCTCATCCACAGACCGGAACTTTAGAGAGAAGTGGACGGAGGGAAGGGGGCAGTAGACTTGGGTCATTTGATGTGTCTGTATTTCAGTTAAGTTGGCATACTCATCTCAGATAAAAGCAATACCTGTGAGCCCAAATGTGAGGGGTTGTGCGTACATTTATGAAACCAAAATAGAAACCATAACGCAAATGGATGAATTTGAGCGTAGTGTGTAACACATGTGGGTTAGGTAAAATGTATTTTCAGTATGCAAGCACACAGCCAATAGAAGTGATGTAAGGGGGTATGTTTGTTGTCACACTCACCTCCAGGAAGGCAAAGTTCTTGTCCTGGTTGATCTGCACAGCGAGGACGGGGTTGCCAGGAGCCTGAGTCAGGCCTCCAAGGCGCATCTGGGCATTGAAGAAGTCCATCATGGACTCCTGGAGGAGAACAAAAACATCAGCCATGTGATCTCTCCTTTTTTTTACATTTTTTTTTTTTCTTCTGGGGCTTTAATGCCAGTTGAGAGAGTGACAGGAGGCAAGTGGAAGAGAGAGATGGGGTGGGGTCGGGAAATGACCCGGGCTGGACTCAAACCCCGTACACCGTTAACTGTAACAGCCCCAGCCCCCCCCCCCCCCCCCCAAACAGCCAAACAGCAGTGTTTCCCATACATTGACTAATCTGTAGCGGGGCGCCACGAAATAAAAATCGGCCGCCACAGATGAATATTCTATGTTTAATTTAATTTAATTTAAATTAAATATAAGGTCAAATTGCATTGCCATTGAGCTGTGCTTTTTACGCACGCAGCCTTTCCTTGCCCCGCCCCACTCTCTCTCGTAGCCCGCTGCCCCACTCCTCTGCATGTGCATTTAACAAAATATTCACGATTGTTGAAGGATTGTTGTTGCCACATAGAAGCATTGCATAGAAGACGTCTGGCTAAATTGCTATTAAATCCGCTTAGCATCGTGACCATGCTGCGCAAATTTGTTCAAAACTGCTGCATTGAAGTGAACTCTGCTAAGGTCTTATCACAGCATAGTAGGCTACATTGAAGAGACTAAACTAAGTTAAGTAATGAAATCTAGCAGTATCTCAAAGCTAACGTTAGAATACTGTTTGGATGTCGAATTTAGTATGCTTAGCCTACTTCTAAGCTGCTTGTCAATTTTGTTGAAGGGCTATTGACTCTGACACTGAATGTTTGCAAAATCCCGATGTAAATAGAAAAGTGTTTTCCAAAATTCCAAAGTGCTTGTCCCAAGGAGGGATTTTTACTTTTTTTTATTTTAACTATGTAGAAAACGTTATGAATTGCATCCACACATCAGCAGCCTTTCAACTATGTTACAATTGCAAGGGTTCCCTCAAACGTCTTAAAGTGACAGGCACTCAATTAGACCTATACACTACCAAGACGATCTTAAAGGAATTATCCGGAGTAAAATGCACTTCAGATCAATTTACGGATGATTGGGAGTACATACGTTGAGTTGACACCCAAATCATATCATTCGGATGTGTTTTGAGAAAGTTCGATGTTACCGTTTTTAGTCAAAGCTCGTTAGCCTGGACGTGACGCGGGCATGTCATTTCGCCGCTACAAAACGCTATTTTTATACCTCTTCTACAGTTCCAAACAACATTACACTTACGTGGTAGTGAGTAGAGGGTCCCTAAAGCCAAACCGAAGTATCCCGAGGTCTTTATGTGGTCGGATAGAGAGTCCAGAATGAATTTCATCAAGCCAGTACCTTTCCGGAAATGTTGCCATCTTTGAGTGTGGGGTAACACGCTCTGGAAATTCACAATTTCGTCGCCGTTTTTTTTTTTTTTTTAAACATAGTCCAGTATTTCTTTCGAAATTGAAATGAAGTTGTATGGACTGGACTATGTTTTTTTTTTTTTTTTTTTTTTTTAAACGGCGACGAAATTGTGAATTTCCAGAGCATGTTACTCCACACTCATACGGACTTTCCCCTGAAGATGGCAGCAAAGATGCCAACATTTCCGGAAAGGTACTGGCTTGATGAAATTCATTCTGGACTCTCTATCCGACCACATAAAGACCTCGGGATACTTCGGTTTGGCTTTAGGGACCCTCTACTCACTACCACGTAAGTGTAATGTTGTTTGGAACTGTAAAAGAGGTATAAAAATAGCGTTTTGTAGCGGCGAAATGACATGCCCGTGTCACGTCCAGGCTAACGAGCTTTGACTAAAAACGGTAACATCGAACTTACTCAAAACACATCCGAATGACATGATTTGGGTGTCAACTCAACGTATGTACTCCCAATCATCCGTAAATTGATCTAAAGTGCATTTTACTCCGGATAATTCCTTTAATACCACCCCCCCCCCCTGTCAAAGTCAGCTACCGCCACAAATTGAATCCAATTCTGTGGGAAACACTGAACAGCAGCCAAAATTCCATCTAACTAATTCCCATCCCCTGTGCGCATTTTCATGGCAATTCGGCTAAACAAAATGCGAATCAGTGGGCATTTCCTTCTGCTGGGTTAGGCAAATTAAAACATGAAAATCTCCTAATGAAAGGAGGAGCTGTGAATAGCTAGAGGTACCCAGGTGGTAGGACAGAGCCCTGAATGAGCAGCTGTGGCAAATGAGCAATTTAACTTCACTGGCTCTGCACAAAAAAACAGAAACAAAACAAAATGTTATGTAAAAGTCTGGTCTCTCTGGGACCCACCTCTGTGATGCCAAAGGGTATGTTGCCCACGTAGAGCCGGCGGGCCTGACGGGTCATCTGGCTGCCCACCACGGGCACGGGGGTGGGGGTCACCGCCAGGCCATCAGGGGTCATGGTGGGCAGCAGGGCAGTGGCAGGGATCTGACCAGCAGCTGGGGAGAGATAAAGGTGTGTGAGACAACAACAACAACACATTGCATTTTATATAGTGCTTTTCAAGGCGCCCAAAGCACTTTCCAATGACAGGGGAACCTCGCTGGGAGTAACTGGGCTTTCATTCCACTTTTTAAAGCTGCAGTTGGCAAGTCTGACAGATTGAGGGGACTTTGAATGTTTACAACTCTCATTCCCCTCCCCCACTACCACCGAGCACACCCTCATCGAGTTTGTGCTCGTCAGTGCGCACCAGACTGTGATTGACAGTCAGATCTCACACAGCCCTGCTCTGATGGTACCAGAAGAACCGGGAACTGTGGATTTTTGCAAAACAAATAACAGGCTCTAGGTGGAGGTAGAAGTGCGGGTTTTTTCTAAAACCGGCTGATTTATGTTGTTCTGTCGGAGCATAGTGTCATTTTCAGGGAATATGATCAAACAAATCTTGCCAACTGCAGCTTTAATGTGCATTCTGACCACTGGAATAACAATGTGGAGTGCTTTTGCACACCTCCACCTTAAGACAGGTGTGTCGGAGAAGGCCCACAGGGTCACCAACGTTTGCCTAATGATGGTCATCCGACCGAAACGTTGCGATATATAAAGTTTTCACTGCAAATTAAAGGGGTGGTTCAGGATTTTGGACATAAGACCTCATTTCCAAGTAAGCAAGTGTGATATTTATCAGTGGAAACCGTTTTCAACACGTTTCATCCAGTCCTTGTAATTGCAGAGTTCGCAGGTGCTAGGCTAGCGCAAGTCAACGGTATGTGCTAGCCTGCCACTAAAGACAGTCTTACCCACTCCAAAGTACACCCGAGGCAAATTCCAGACAATCGATGTAAATGTCTGTGTTGATAGAATAGTGTAAGAAATACAACTACCCTCGCATCGCGTTGCAATAGTTATACTTTGGTCCCTGAAGTTGGTAGTAGTCATTTTGCATCTCAGCAGCGGACTGATATTACCAAGGCTACTACTAAGTATCCCCATTGGAGTACGCTTTACTGTTTACTTTTCGGCGCAGTACTACTAACCGGAGCAAGTATAATTCCGTCGTGGTAAGAAACAAGTCCCTCAAAATGTAATGCGATCGTTGAAATGCAAGGATAGAATAACGTTAGAAATAACAGTATCAATACAGACATTTACATCGATAGTCTGGCGTTATAATTTATTTGCCTCGGGTGTACTGTGGAGTGGATAAGACTGTTTTTAGTGATAGGCTAGCACATACCGTTGACTTGCGCTAGCCTAGCACCTGCGAACTCTGCAATTACAAGGACTGGATGAAACGTGTTGAAAACGGTCTCCACTGATAAATATCACACTTGCTTACTTGGAAATGAGGTCTTATGTCCAAAATCCTGAACCACCCCTTTAAGGCAGTGTGCGGGAGCTTCCTTTTATCTGACCACTGGAATAAGAAATCTGTCACTGACTGGTAACACTTGAAATGGAAAAACAATCAATAATCAACATGTCAATCAATAATGTGATTTTGAGACATTTGAAAGGAGATGTGGGAGGGGGAGAAAGAAAGAAAGAAAACAAACCAACTGCATATGTCTCTCAAATGGTATCAAATCTTCTAGTCTCAACCCTAGCCCCTGAGTTTGAGACTGAAGTATGCACCACTGACTAGTGTTTCCAGAATCTGTCTGAAAGAAGGACACGTAGGTAGAACACTGACCTTGCATGGCCTTATACTGCATGGGTGTGATGTGCTCAAAGCCTGGAGGAGGAACATCCCAGTACTTCTTTATTTTCTTCTTCTTCTCCCGATGGGGGGAACGGCTATGGGGGTGGTAGAACAGATGAGTGACAGAGAGGGAGGGGAAAGAGAGAGAGAGATAGAGAAAGAAAGAAAGAGAGATGGAGTGATGGCAAAATGAAAAAGAGGAGTTTTGCACTGATAACAACGTCTCTAACTCCCTCACTTATATCGCACGAAAAAAAAAAATGTGGAACAACTCTTTTGGCGAGCGTAGCCATGTTGGCTATGTGTACAGAATGGAGGTCATTAAATTGGCCCAAGTAAAATCACAACAGACCATAGTCACCAGTGGATCAATAAAAATAGTCTGGTCTGAGAGTCAGACTCCTTTTGAAGGTTTTAAGACCACTCGAATGATGAGAAGCCACAATGTGCTGACTTCACAGTAAAAAACAAATGTCTCACTCAGCGAATAGGTAGGTACATATTTTTTGTATGCCCTCACTCCCTTTTGCCAAGGCCACGAAACTTGGCAGCTTTAGCAGCAGATAGCTGCAGAATGACAAGCTAAACAGAGCGTGTGACATGCACACTTCACTCCTGCTTAGCAGGCCTCAGCAAAGTCAGGAAGAAAATCCCCAATCACTGGAAGTGGGTAACACCAGTTAGCATATTAGCTACCTTTTAGCTATATGCTAACTAGTATAACCCATTTCCAGTGATCTATGCTAAGCTAGGCTGACTGGGAAATTGCGCACACAGAAGAGAATGGTATGTATCCTCTTATTTAAGTCTGGGGTAGCCGGCAAAAAACCCAAAAGGGGGAAAAAAAAAGCCAGGAGGTTAGGTTAACATTCACTTGCCCTAACTGACAGACATATATATATATATACATAAGCCATTCACTCAAGATTTTAGAGACTTCAGCACACAGTCACTAGACAAAGACGGATGCCTCTGTGTCTTTTACCTGACGATGTCTTGGGGTGGGTTTTGAGGCTGAGTGCTGAAATGACAGTTAAGACAAGGGTTTGGGTTTTACAAGGACAGCATAACTGGGAATTTACACCGCAAGCTCAAGCGAAACAGAAATTAATCAATTTAGACTTTATGTGTACGCTTTACATACGTTTAAAAAATAAAAATGAAGCACAAAAACACACTTTTAACGACCGTAACACACGCATAAAGCACCGCCGGTGTAAATTGATATTCTACTACACCTCTAACAACTGATGTCAAACAGGTGACAAAATAATGCTTCAATGACGGCTCTGGTGTAAATTTCCAGTATAGAATGGCAGAGTCCCTAATATTACATTACATATAAGCACAGCAGTGTAATCTTGGCACAATACAGTGTGGACCTGGAGAGAAGCCATAAGGCAAGCACGCGGCCCCTCTCAAAACCCAGGCCAACACTTCATTCCTGGAATTAACCAATCCACAATTAATCTGCCATTAAAATAGCCCACATAACCCATTTAGTTTTAAGAAATGCAGTCACGGGCCTCAACTCATTTCATTTAGTTATGACCCGAAAGTACAAATGCTAACTGGAAATACAAATACAATGGACAGCCTCCGTGCATGCAGTCAGCAATGCAGATGGAGGAAAAGAAGATGGTCCTTGACTCTGGTTGCTGGCAACCCCAACAGAGGTGCGTTCAAATTTGACAAACAGTGGGGAACGTTCTTGGTGAACATGTTTTCTTTGAACAGTTAAATTTGAATAATTTGGTGTTAACATTCCATTCTAACGGTAATTGCATTGTTGCCTTCGTCAAACTCATGTCCAGTTCCACTTTATGTCCGCAGAGAACTACCTCCTCAGACTGTTTGCGCTTGTTCGCCGAAAACTCAAGGCTAACGGAAAACTGTTCGCAAACGTTCGCCTATGTTAGCGAATTTGAATGCACCTCAGGTCTCTGTTAAGGAGATGGTGTTGCTGGGAGGGTTGTAGGCCAGTAGTAGTACCACAATGCCACAGCAGGCAGGCAAGTGGCCAAACAACCGTCAACGGCAGCGGGTCAAAGGTTACTAGGCCTCACCTGCGTCTGTGTCGGCGGTCTTTGCTGCCGCTGCGACGTTCCCGGCTCCTCCTCTCCCTGCTCCTCCTCTTCCTCTCTCGGCTGCGGCTGCGGGAGGAACTGCGACGGCGGTGCCGGTTCTCCTTGTCCCGCTCTGCCAGGGAGACAGCGACAGCGAGGGCGAGGGAGTGAGCGAGGAGGAGAGAGAGTGATACAGAGCAAGAGAGAGAGAGAGAGAGAGAGAGAGAGAGAGAGAGCAAGAGAGAGATAGAAAAGAAAGAATTACGGCAAGAGAGGAGAGAGCAAGGTGGTGAAAGCTCTCAGGTAGCTAGAGAATAAACCGGCTGATTATATTGTAGAGAAGCACAGGATCCCAGAAGATAAGAGAGGACCTATGCTGCAAAGAGGAGAAAAAAGAAGAGGAAATCGACACCCCACCCCCTACTGCAGGAGGAAAGTCCTGTGCCAACAGGACATGGCGCTTCACAAACCCAGACACCTGACAAAGCTGTATCCTTAAAGAGAAAGAGGATTTTAACCATTTAAGCTACTCTGTCACCCTGTGCAGCCCCAGAGAGAAAGATAGCAAGAGAGAGTGAAGAAAGAGAAGAAGAAAGGAGAGACAGCTAGAAAATGATGAAAAGAGAGAGCAAAAGAGATAGAGAGATAGAGGCCGCTGTTGTACCCACCAAGTGAATTCAGATTCTCAACACCTGCATGGAAGGAAACAAGAGAATCGTCAACTTTCACACTACTGGATACAGCACATGCACACTGAGCCCTTACCAGCTCAAGTCTAACATGAATCTGCTCAACATGAACAAAAGTAACTATCCTCACTGTACAACACAAACTTTCCAGTAATATTGGCTTAGCTTAATTTAGGCTTGGCCTAAAGCATGCATTTCACCTCCTTTCAAAGGCATGCAGACATGCAGAACAAAAATGCTAATGTTAATTTATCTACTAAAGGTAAGTCTCAACATTAAGATGTATTACATACATGTTTATTAAACGGTCTTATAGCATGCGTTAGCTTACATGTGTTATATTTATGACAAAGATAAACATAAACAGCTGAACCGAAGGACGATTGTGTTCCCCTCATTACTTCCATTATGACACAAAATACAGTACCATCGCCTTCACTTCGCAACTTTAAACGTGGCGTGACTTGTAATTAAGGGGATTTGCTTCCCATGGCCATATTAAGGTTAGCAGTGGTGGACAAAGGCACCACCGAAATAGCTCTTGTAAGAAATTGACAGTTAAAGTAAATAACTATAATGTTAATGAAACATTCCGAGAACAAGGGAATCTCAAAACATCACTTTAACAATAACCCATTAAGTTTGGAATACCAATATCTAAAACTAAGGGGAACACATTCTTGTTGAGACAGCATAATATTAACGTTAACGTTGCCGATATCATGTAAATGAAACGCTATGCATAATCGTTAGGTCAATTACGTTGGCGTTAACGTGGAGGTTAATGGACGTAACCGTAATAACGATCTGAATGCTCATTTACATTAAAGTTAAAAGCAACACTGTAATATGGCATTTTATCTTACATTAACAAGCACAACCAATTGTAGACGACTGGCCAGATTAAGGTAAATCACAAGATAGCATAGCTATCAAAACAACGTTATAGCATTAGCTATTGCTAACACTGCTGTTGCTATTACTGCGAAAGTTAGCTAACAGAATAAGAAGTAAGTATCGGCGGCCATAACAAGTGCTCCAAGACAGATGCTCTGCAATACATAAATTATTATTGTTAATAACCGCACACGTAAGGATCAGGTCATGACACTCACCTTGTTTGTTTTCAGACAACTGTCTCTCGAATTCATCAAAGTCCGACATTTTGAATTATCAGTAGGGGATGAATGGACAGTCAGGCGGGGGGAATTAGCTTGCGCTAACCTCAATATAAATTCTATCCCAGCTGTTGCACGCGCGTGACGAAAACGTATTACAACAAAAAAAAACGAAACAGCTTTGTCAGATTATATTAACGTTACAGTCCCAATGTAGTTAACATCGGTCTCCGATGGCAAAAAATGACGGAAGAGCTCACCGACGTGTCTGCAGTTAAAGAAGCTATCCAGCTAGCAAAAAAGCTAGCCAAGGCAGCTTGCACGTCTGATTCATTGATACATCTCTTCTAATGCTGTAAAACGTTGCTTAGACATATAATAGTCTTAACTTGCACTCTCGATAATGTTATAACCACTTATATCGGTTTACTTTTAAAGCTTCCAAATCACACCAACTAGGCCTCAACCACCGTCGTCTCCATCCATTCGCTGTACGCGTTACCGGAAATGGAAACTCTTTTGACCTAGAGTACCAGCAGTGTTAACAATTTGTAACCACGCCACCTACCTGTGTGGTGTGCATCTCAGGTTTTTCCATGGTTGCATGGTTTCCTAGCCTAGAAATCTAGATGCACCCTAGCGGCAGCAAATGGGTCTGGCTCGTCAGGCTAATGGTTTCCCCTACAAAATGTAGATGTAGTTAATTTATATGATGTCACCAGATATGTGTACACTAAAGTGTATGCTTTTATGACAACTATTCATTCACAGACACATTCAGAGCTGTAAGGCCTACAGGCATTGTTTTGCAACCCAGAGATCATTCTCTATTTACACTGCACCTGCTTTATACAGTGACAGTCTACATGCTTCAAAATGTGCAGCAAAAAACTAAAAATAGGCGAATATTTGTAAAATCACAATTACCTAGTACATTTCATTCAATTCATTTGTGAGACATTTCCATTTTTTACAACAGCAGGCTCTGATATTTTTATCCCACTATTTGACAAGCTGCACAAAATTTAGATTTTTGTTAAACCACAAACACATCTGCTTCCTTACTCACCACAAATGAGAGGTTCAGTTTGTCAAGTCTTCTAAGTTCTACCAAAAAAGGAGCATAGTCACAAAATGTAGTAGAGAGATTGGAGAGCTTTATTTACACATGTGAAGAGCATGACCACAACTAACATAATTCTCCTCAGTCACCGTTGGATGATGGATGATGTTCCTGCTGAGCAAATGGCTCTCTCCAGTTTCTGGAGCACATTGTTATGATGGGTAAGAGAAGGCAAAAGGTTACCAGAAGGTATATCAGCAGTGTCCTACGAGGAACAGACGTGAATATACTAGCCAATCTAGCAATCTCTATGCCATGAATATAGAAAACAAAAACAAAAAGGTACCACACGGTAGTCTTCCGATGCTTGACGATGTTGTTAAACACTGCCACTCAGGCTTTGTGATACACTGAGAGTATCATGTATAACAAGGCTATGTGGGTGATATACTATTACTGGCATTCCAAACTCGTTACCTGCCAAAGACGTTGGGTGAGGTATTCTAGCGTAATAAGAGCAGGATGTTCAATTGATGAAATCCTGAGTTCCAACAGAAATCAGCAACAAAAGGGCAACACAAACACTATTTGGTTCAGTTAAAGAGAATAGTGTTTTTTTCCTCCTACAGCAGATTGCAGTGTAGCCGAACAGAACATTTGTCCATGAAGAAAGGTTTAACTCAATATCCTAAGGATAATAAAATAAAATGTAAAGACTCTACCTGTATATTTAATGCTACCAAAAAGACAGTTATACCAAAACAAAACATTTAGCATTACTGTTATGCCTCCTGAGTGTCTACTATTGCCAGTGTGGAGCTAAAGCTTTGGATCATCTTCATGAAGCCAAAAATCAATCTGAAATACAGCATATTTACATCATCATCGCAAGCATCTGTGCTCACATTTGTCGTTCCACCTTGGTTTTGACACAAATCAAAAACCTACCAAGGGCATGTCAAAATGTCACAAAAAAAATCCCTGGACAGATCAATACAAAACGAGTATCTAAATATTTGGGCATCTTGAAATAAAAAAAAAAAGAGGGTTTCACTGACTAAATATCAAACCTCTAAGCGGTTTCTTCCCCATTCATAAATGGAGGAGATGTATGGGTTACAGGGTACTCTTGGGATCTCCACACAAGGAGTACAAGTGGAAGAGAGTGTAATCCACAGACTCTGCATTACATCCCATAGTGTACACGGCTTCTGCAGGACAGCACGCCTGCCATTCACATATTCAAAATACATTGCAAACTCCAGTGAAACAGAATTCCCTTAATACGCTTCAGGTTTGTTTTTGCTTGTTTGTTTTTTTTTTTAAACATTATTTGGTAAAGCGAAGTAAAGCACTGATTGTATACAAATACAACTTAGACAGAGAGATCATGGATAGAACCATCCAGATTCATTTTAACAAATACTCCCAAATAACCGTTCTTTGACCAGCAGTCACATCAGTCCTTTTTTAAATCACTAGGCATCTTGGTCCATGATCAAACCAGGGGCAGAAGATAAGACACCTAGTGGAGGCACATGTCTGGGAGGGTAAACAATACTCGGGAAGAAATGACAAATCTATGGTGTACTAAAAAAAGATACAAAAAGGGTCCAATGCTGGTTGTGAAAGTGGGATAAATGCAGTCTTTGTCTCATACACTTATTGTGTAAAATAAAGATCTAAAAGGGGAAAAGAAACATATGAAGGACAAAGAAGGCTTTGGGATACAGTGACCTACTACATCATTCGCTTTAAATATGTTTAACTGATTCTATGCACATAGCCTCTCAGACTTTGCTACAATCAGTCCTGTGAGGTTTGTACAAACTTCTCTTTTTTCACCCGAACTCTGAAGTTTGGAGGAGGAAGCTGAACCTCTGCAGTCTCAGGAACTCCCGGGAACATTCCTGATGTTTGACCACGTCCATTTCTTTGACTTAATTCGGCACCTCACTTTTGCGCAAGAGCTGAGGTAGAGAAAATATGTAATTGAGACAACAGCCCTCTTTGAGTTTTGCTTAATGGAACCGGTTTCTCCCAAATTCAATCTCCAACTGCCTGTCACTTTACGAAACGATCAGGAGTCCTCCTTTAGAGAGAGTACCACTTCAGCTTCTTCAGTTCCGGAAGCGGTAGGAGATGGGCAGAAGGAGGTTGTTTTTCTTCAGGGCCTGCACCTTGGCCTGCGAGGCCTCGTCCAGTGCCTTGTAGCATCGCCGCGCGTAGTCAAGGAGCTTCTCTTTGGACGGGTCAAACTCGCCTACCTCGGGCACCTTCTCGGGAGCGACCAGGAGGAGCTCCGCGATGGGCGTAGTGGACGCCACGGTGTTGCGGTCCACACCGTGCACCTGGAAGGCCTTGGCCATGCTCTTCAGTTTCTGATAAGTCACCAGAATCTTTTTGTAGCGGATAAGAACGCCTGCTGGGTCTTTCACTGGAAGTAAATATAAAGTCCTAATTACCATTGGTTGTTTTTATGCTTTCGTTTAGGATTAATAAAGTAACCGATTAAAAGACAGAAACAGATAAAAGCTTGTGGAAAGGAGAAAAACAGACATCCCTAAAAATCCCTGTTAAGACATGGAACTGTCTGAAATGCCTTGGTGTTCGCATGAACTTGGATGGATTGGAAACTTGAATCCCTACCACCACAGCATATATGCTTGTGTGTTATGATTATATCTGTACATCATTCTATTTGCATTTTAAAAGTAAGAACACAATCCCAGAGATGTATGGAGATGGCAAGGCAAGCATTGTGTGTGTAAATGGACTGACCTCGCTGCCTCTCCATGGCTCTCTTGATTCGGAACACACGAGTCCTCTTGACGTGCGGGACTGACGCTGGGTTGGCCCGGCCTCCAGACTTTCCCTTTTTAGACCTTTTGCCGCCCTCCTCACTAGACACTGTGTATTCCTCCTCCTCCAGGTAACCATCTTCCTCCAGGTATTCCTCCACAACATCCTCATAGTCCTCCTCAGCTGAGGACAGATGTCAAAACACTCATTATACAATCACCACAACAGTACAATGTATGCCAAACCAACATATACTTCCATGCCTATATGCATGTCTGTAGGTGGATAGTTGGCCTGTGTACATACACAAGTTTTATGTATTTTATTTCATTTCATACTTTGTGCTTACAACGATTTAAAAGAACCCATGGCTTTGGCTAATTACTGGGTTATTTTTTTGGGGTGGTAAGGTCTGTTATAACGTAACATTTGTATGATTATAGCCAATTGTGCACTGGGTAAGGTCTGTGGACACACAGCAATGAGTATTCCTATACTGTATTTTGCATTTCTTAGGGTTTCTTATGTTGTGTGCAATTGTTGTTCCTGTAGATATGCTCTTTTAATGATACATGAGTCAATGCTCCTATGTACTACTTTTGTGCAACTTCGTTGTGTTTAACCAACCGCACAGTTAAGCTCTGCAATAGCTCACCCTGAGCGGTGCTGGGTCGCTTGAGGCTTGTCTGCTGCTGCTGACGGGATACAGCTGAGCGGGTGGTCATGGGAGCTGGGAACGGAGTCGCCGGCCGGCGCGCCGGGGTCTTCTGGGGGCTAGGCTGTGGAGTGTCTCCTTGCCGGTCTGAGAAGGGTGGGATGAGTGTGGAGGACAAAGAGAATGAGAGAGACGCTCATAACAGAGGTGCAAAGCTAATATTTACTCAGGAAGATGGCTCCTTCTGTATCATCTGTGTATACGTGCATGGTTACTACTGACTTTCTGGTCCTGGTCCTGAGTGTGTGCGTGCGTGCGTGCGTGTGTGTGTGTGTGTGTGTGTGTGTGTGTGTGTGTGTGTGTGTGCGTGTGTGTGTGTGTGTATGTCTCTGACTTCCTGGTTTACTGGTTGTCTCTTGAATTCTGGTCTGTGTATGCATATATATTTAGGTCTCGTCTCGTATACATACGATGTCCTGGCACTTGGTGCCGTTTGTATACCACTGACTTTTGGCTTCATTGACCTATAAAGGTGTGTATAAGCAATGCTCTTAAATCCAAGCTCTATGTATGAATATGTAGGAAAGTGATTGGGTGTGTACCGTTGGTAAACTCAAGGCTCTTGGTGATACTGATGACGCGGTCCAGCTGGCATCGTAGAAAGTCCCTCTCCTCCTCCAGGTCCTCGATGCGTTTCTGCAGCCACGAGTTTTTCTCCAAGGAGATCTGAAGATGCATGCGGAGGTTTGAGATCAGCAGGTAGGAGTCACACATGACCGGTGGTCCAGAGGTTGGATGATCTATGGCAAAGATTACACTAGTGTAGAGAACCACAAAACCACAAGAGGGGGAGAGTAAAAAATAAACAAAGAATAGTTAACCTACCTTCAAATGGTCGTTCATTTTGATTCAAATAACTTGTCGTGTCCACGTTGTTGTCCTCAAATGGAATGGAGATTTCATAGCCTCCCACTTGGTTCTTTGTTAGGCCATCTTCTGCGAGAAATGTAATGAATGACTTAAAAGGAAGCATATTGACCACAAACACCGAATGCACGTGCGCGGGGGCTTTTGATAGTTGAAACGTATTTTTAAAGTTTAAATCTCTACACAGGTGGAGAATAACATTCGTATCTACCTGATGAAGTCCCCGTATTCGGGTGTGTATCGTTCATCATGTTTTGCGTCGTGCGCTCCACCTTTCTGGAATGTATCAGTCTGGCGAACAACAATCGTAGATACAACGTGTGATATCAAAGTGTGACTCAAATTGTTGCAACTTGTAACAACTCAGGTGCAGCAGCATGTCAACTACCAGGAAAACTAAACTTGTTACAACTTTGTAAGGCGAAAAGTCATTTTTACAAAATAAATTTAATTAGTAAGTACAAAGTAAATTAACTGACTCGGTCCGCTAACTTTACATGTTTCTCTATGTAGGCTTCCACTTTATGCAACTAATCAAAGTTTAATGTCAACATAAAACAAATACACGCAGCAGCACAGCAGTAAAGCAAATGCTGCAAATTATGGGGAGCATCCACACTGCTATTGCTAACAGCCATGCCACCAATGCTACAAATAGCTTGTTAGCGATACACTAACCAGCCAGACTGACTAGCCATCTTAAAATTTGCTTCCTGCTTTGTCTTCTTTTAACGTTATGATTTAAACATTTGGCTTACCGGCATACAGGGTTTCGTAACAAGTCTTCACTTCGACCCAATCTAGCAAGTTCGAAAATGCAGAAAGATGTTTCTATATGCTACGACAATAATCTCCTTCGCACCATAGCTGCACATTTCAAACTTATCTCCAGAGCCTGAACTTTACAGTGGTAGCCTAGCTATCAAGAATGACTGGAACACATTTTCTTGACCGTTACCAAACAGTTGGAAAATGCGCTATTATCTAACTTTGTCGATGTATATTCGCCTTTTCAGTCTTTCAAAATGCACAATGTATAACTTTTCAATTGAGAAATTCCCTTATTTCCACGGACGTAAACTTGGTCAAGCCTCCCCCATGAGTCATTTCCGGCCAGACGTCCATAAGAGAGGGTCTACTAGTTCCGCTTGCCTAGCAAAAACGTAGAAAATATGTTTTATTTCAAGGGACCAGTTGACAGGTCTCATTGAAAAAGTCTTATTTAAAAACTGAAATAGTTAATAATTCCCACGCGCACACAAGCATGTAACACATTTACACAGTGGGCACGCAGATGAGCGATGAGACATAGGCCTAGGCCTACCGCCCTATGAGGTGAATGGAGAAAGACAATTTCTCATTTAATATGAACATGCATTTCACTTTTATTTTAGTAGACCTAATATCTAAACCAATGGCAAATATGCCTAGGCTGGCCTGGCCAACAGTTGCACATGGGTAATCAATGTAGGCTATATCAATGCCAGCAGTCGCCTAGAAAGTAATAATGTTCTAGTGTAAACTTGGTTTAAAAACTAAACAGCGCTATAATGTGGAAAGATGCACGTAGGTCTGTAGTTATTCATACAACAACTGTAGGCTAGCCTATATGTTACATGCCTGATAACGCCTCTCATTCTGGAAGAAGTTATTGGGAGAGGTTGTCCGCCTACCTGCCCCAGGTGGGATCGGATGTCGACGAGGGGGCGGTCGATTGACGGCGGAAGTTAATCCAAGAGGTTCTGTTATAAAAAAAAAAAATTAAAAAACGAACACGGAGCAATCGACTGGAGCTGAAAAATAGGCGAAAGGATTTAACATCTCACCAGGTAAGACGCTAGCCTGTTGAACGTCCAAACGACCCCTAAATCGCATATCCTAGATCTATGGCGTATTGCGTCAACGCCCTATCTATTGTAAACAGGTAGGCTAAAATAATCGGGGCATTTCGATCATTCAATTGTTTTGTGGTAGGCTACACTAAGGTTGATATTTTGCTTGATCTAGATATAGGCCTGCCTACTCCCAGCCTTTTAGTTCAAGAAGGCTAAACAATTGGTGACCACACTTAACACGCAAAATCCCCATGCCTAATTTACTAAAATAATAATTTAGTGTAATATGAAGTAAAGTAGCCTAGGCCTGCTGTAGACATGGCTGAAATGTCTAACAGTGTAAGGTAACAAATTATTTTGATATGACAGTAATAAGTAATTACGTTTTTGAAGTATCTTGCCCAAAACTGGTCTGATTAGATGAGGGTCACTTGCTCACCTGTGTATTCAGATCATTCTAACATACATTTCTATGGGCTCCAGTAAACTGTAAGAGAGTAGGCCTACCTCAAAAGTTTAGAAGGATTGGAAATCATACATCAGGTTGAGGGACAGTGGCCTAACCTGTTGAAAAATGGGAACGTTTTAGGAAATAAGTTGTTTATTGTATAAACAACTCTGAGTACATAGAGGAGATCAAGCTGATGTACAAAACGACTTACGAGATTATTATGCAACTAAATATCCTCTCTTCTGCTTGCATCCTTTGGGGTCTGCCCCTCTTTTGGGTCCATTACTACCCCATGTAATAACATGTCCCACTGCAGGGCAGTAACCATGACCACATCCTGTGCAGGCCTCTCCCACTGCCGACTGGCCCTCGCCTTTGCATTAATTATGGACTTGCTCGGTGTCGCTGCCCTTTTGACCGGTGTCTTTGCCACCCTGGAGATCAAAGGCCGGGATTTTGGCGACCTGTTGGTGTACACGGGAGCCCTCCTGGTGCTGATGTCACTGGGCGGTTGGGTCATGTGGTACAGCGGAAACATTGATGGACTGACCTCCCGCAAGGACCTGGGTCACATCAGCAGTGCAGTGGACAGGCTGGCGAGGACCCTGAGTCGCAAGATCACCCGAACACACCGGACTCACAGAGGGCCCTGAGGTCACTCGTGTATGACATGGAGGAGGCATTCTGCACTAGATAGCAGGTGATTCATGCGTCTTTACTTTGTAATTAATAAAATAAGTCAATGTATGGGAAACACTGCAAGGAATAGAGATTGACCGAAGGAATCAAGAGTATGACTCTTTTGAAAACTCTACGATGTTGCAAGATCCAAACTTCCTGTCTCTTGTGTGAACCACTAAAAAGACAGGAAGTTGGGATCTTGCAACCCACAGAATTGTACCATGGAAGTACTTACTCTCTCGCAATCTGTCTGTCTGTCTTCCCTCTGTCCTCTGTCTCCTACACATTACGGGGTAGGTCCAACTTGGTGTTTATTAGCACATTTTATAAATCTTTATATTGAAACAAAGCTATTGCATTATAGTGTTCTGCAGGTCTGTCTTGTCTGCTGCATGATCTACGTTTATGTTTATAACAAAATGTTGACTAGATGGATGAAATTCACTGATTTGATATAAGTTGCAAGGATTAAGAAAAACAACCAAACTGATTGTGCATGCTGGAATCCTATGTAAAACCACTTTACCCTCTCAATGTAAGTTCCTCTTTCGGTCTAACACCACATGTGTGTGTTTTCCTCTTTCTTACCATAGATGGAGAATATACACACATACTCTGCAAAAGGTACACAAGGACAAACTTCAACAGGATTTTGTTAAGCATTTCAGTGCTGCAAGTCTGAAGCATCAAGTACACACCAAAGATATTAGGAGCAACGCTATCAAGCATGGTACCTGATCTCTACCACTAATCAAGACTTCAACAACCATGGGTCAGGGCTACTTTACAGTAATTTTTTAGTAAAGATACATCCCAGACAATCTTAGGTCAAACACTTCCCTTCATTGGACTATATGAATAAACTGCCACTTGTGACTTATAGTTTATTCAACTCTAATACCAGTTTGGGTATTTTATTTAGTAGTATTAATTCAGTCTCTTGAAATCTGAGCAAATCATTTTCATTGCTCATCATGGACCTAGACCATTTTTTTGTATTTTAAGAAGCATTTAGCCCCTTTCATAGTATTTTAACAGTGAATATTTTGTCAAATCACATTTGTATGTCTGTTACAATTTTTTTCTTTTTTTGTGCTAATAACATTTCTTATACATTTTACCATGACATCTACCTATCTACAGTGCAACCGGAAAGTTTTCAGACCCTTTCAGTTCCACATTTTGTTATATTTCAGAATAATTTTAAAATGGATTCAATTCATATTTTTCCTCAATAATCTACACACAGTACTCCAACACTCCACCAAAAAGCAGGTGTTTGCAATGTTTTGGAAAAAAAAAAAAAAAGACTGAAATATTCTATTTACATAAGTATTCAGACCCTTTGTTATGACACTTGCAATTGAGCTCTGGTGCATCCTACTTTTATCAATTGTCCTTGAGATGCTTCTACAACTTCATTGGAGTCCACCTGTGCCTAAATGAATTCACTGGATATTATTAGGAGAGGCACACATCTTTTTATATAGGTCCCACAGTTGATGGTCAGAGTGAAAACCAAGCCATGAGGTCAAGAGAATTGTCTGTAGACCTGCAAGACATTGATGTGTGAAGACACAGATCTGTGGAAGGATAGAGAACATTTCTGCAGTATTGAAAGTGCCCCAAAGCACGGTAGCCTCCATTATTCTCAAATGGAAAAATATGTAACAACCAACAGTCATCCTAGATCTGACTGTTCAGCCAAACAGTAATGCGGGATGAAGGGCCTTGGTCAAACAGGTAAGGACCCAATGGTCACTATGAATGAGATCCAGAGTTCCAGAGAAGTGAAAAGAAGGACAAACATCAGTGCAGGTCAGTGCCTGGTTTCTTCCACACGCCGTTGGTGATTCAATTCAAGATAATCTGGAAAATCAGACCAGATGATTTTACTTCTCGTGGTCTGTGAGTCGTTCAGGTGCTTTTTGACAAACTCCTGACAAAAAATGGCTTCCATCTCTCCACTCTACTATAAAGGCCTGATTGGTGGAGTGCTGCACTGATGTTTGTCCTTCTTTACACTTCTCTCTTATTTTCTCAAAGGAACTCTGGATCTCATTTACAGTGAGCATACTTTAGACTGTTTTTAGACTTTGAATCAACAAACAACAATTCTGAATTCAAGGTCTCAAATTGAAATGAGCGATAATGGTCCCAAATTTAAGGATGTTTCAGAATGTCACACATGCAAAGCATAACCAGCTACAGACAATGAGTGGCAGATGGAGCGTGATGTCACTTATAGGCTATTTTTAAGTCATTGCAAATTTCATATGATGATGCATCATTCCACAAAATAGTTTGTTTTCTCTATTCTGTTATCAAGATATTCAATAGGCTAAACATATAGTCTACTCAAAGCTTTTAGGCTTATGTCAGTTTGATCAGCTAGAGACAACAAGTGACAGACAGAGTGTGATGTCATTTATAGGCTACCAGAGATTGATTTTAAGTCATCGTTGCAAATTCCATATGATGATGCATCATTCCAAAATGGTTAGGTTGTACAGCTGTTAGGCTTGTCATTTTGATCTGTAAAAAATGTCACAAGCAGCCATGCTTAAATTCTGCTCACTGCACATGTATTACAATATATTATAATATAATATTCAGTATTCATTATTGAATGTTTAGCTGGCATGGTGTTTTTCCCTATCATTCTATTTTTAAAGCAGGCCTATCTGCCAGCATTTAATTGGGCTACAGGTTTTCTACAGGAGTAGCATGTTTGAACGGGCACGGCAATGTAAATGAGAGAGAGAGAGAGAGAGAGAGAGAGAGAGAAAGAGAGAACCATGTATTTCCTTCCATGACCCACAGGTGGAGACACCGCTCCCTGACATCTGAAGTGTCAGTACTAGTGTTGGGTCTTAAAGAGCACATTCAGCCTGCAGCTCTTTGTGGTGTTTGCCAGACCCAAATAACCCTTTGCGTACCACCACACTGCCTCAGTTCATATCAGGCCACTATCTGAGAATACTGGGCCAGACACGGTCAGTCTAGCTGTTGAATGAGAAATAGTGTTTTCACAGGTGGACAGAAGTGGATAAATATTGTGTATCATTTACACTATGAGAATATGAATTAATTACTATGTATTAAAATTATTATTGTTCTGATTTATGGGAGAATTAAAAAACGTTTCCTAACTGACAATTAGTTAAAAGCAGGAAAGGAGGTGAATATAGGAGCACTCATCACAAATGCCAATCATGTCTGTAACAGTGTTTCTGTAGCCTGGAAAATCCAGACCCTGATAATCTAGAAAGATTAAGGGTCTGGCAAAGAACAATGTAATGGCCCAACTCGAGGGGCGGCAACAAGCATGCATTTAAAAATCTCACTGCACGCAATTGGATAACACTAGACCATGTTTACTCTGAATTATTTCGGACTTTGACGCAATCGGATAACACTACAACCAATGTGTACTGTCTTTCCAACGTTGCAGCGCTGTCTTCATCAGTTTAGCTGGTTTCCCAGAATGTTGGGGTAAAAGTAACGTGCATCATTGCTCTTTGCCAGAGTGTCTCGCAGAGACAATTCCATTGTGCTCTCGCGAGAACTCTGGATTTCCAGGGTAGTGTTTCTGTACCTACAAGTGAAAACTTGGCTTACGTGTGGTGACTCCAGCCAATGCCACTCACCTGCGGGCTGGAGGTGGATAATGACAGCATGCGAGTCAAAGAAAGACCTGAGCTGCAAGGGTCAAGGATGAGAGGAAATAAATAGAAGCAGGCTCTATGCTGAGACACTCTGCACGGGGGGTTTTCTAGCTCTAATCTTGTTGAGATTTGCAGAGTAATGCTGTTAGTTGCTGTCTGCCAGGTATCATGGCTCCTCGACCCTGTTTCCCGTCCTCTTAAGGTGTTAGCACCCTGCCCTGACACAAACCCAAACATTCTTAGCAAAGTTTGCAGCTGCTGGTTGCAGTCTTTACAGTGTTCAGAAAACCAACCTCCAGGAGGCCTACCATAGTGCCCAGACAGCGATTGAAAGGAATGACTGTTGGATCTGTCAAACTCAAGCAACTCCATCCAACCACCATCAACAAACACAGACGGATGATCTAACTGTTTGGTGTTGGAGTTGGCTGGCATTTGGCTTGGCAGTGCATGACTCCCGCCCCCCCCCCACCACACACATACACCTTGCTGTGTTGGCCTTGGCCACTCGAACGTTCCCTCCTCCTCCTCCTCCTTCTCGTGCTGTTGCTCTGCTACTTTGGCTGACACTCCTGTGGTCCTTACACAGCATTTCTCAGGTGTCATTTGAGTAGAGTTGGCATATCTGCAGTCATTAGCCCTGCACACTTGTAGTGAGTAGGATAAGCATGCTTCCTTTGCTTGACCTTATACTGTGTGTGCTTCCTCGGTTTCTCTGTCTGTCTCACCTGTCAGATACCTTTTTGTATCCTCTCTATACCTGACAAGCCACTGTTTTCTCAGATTAGATGTTTTTTCACACTGTAGGGACTTTTTGTAGATACTACTGTAAACCTTTTGTTAAACCTTTTCTTAAAGTTCCTAAAACCTTTTGCATGTTTGAATTGCATGGATGGGGGCGATTGTAGTTTCTCTGGCCGCAGTTCCTGTAACCATTTTAGCTCTTACTGTTCATACTCTCCTCTCATCTCCTCCCCTGCAGCAGTCCAGGGGGGCATGACTTTTCAGGTCGTTTCCCGGGATATGTGTCAAAGGTCAGGTTTGTCCTTGGTTATTCCAGGACCCAGTGCAGAGTTATAAGTCAAGACCAGTTAGGATA
Source organism: Alosa pseudoharengus (assembly GCF_046254945.1). Classification (NCBI taxonomy): domain Eukaryota; kingdom Metazoa; phylum Chordata; class Actinopteri; order Clupeiformes; family Clupeidae; genus Alosa; species Alosa pseudoharengus. The sequence continues at coordinate 9,416,029 of NW_027468685.1, forward strand.
GAAAGGATCCTAATCTGATAAGTATGTCTTAAGGAGTATTTGTAGTCGGAGTAAAGTCCCTCCTCTGAAAAATGAGAAGTAGAGAAGAAAAGAATGCATGGTGCACCATGGGATACCTGAGAGATGAACTCAGAAAAGGAACAGTTTTTATTTAATGTTCAGATAAGGATTACAAACTAGCATCAAGTAAAGGATCAGCAGAAATGATTCATTACAGTTTTTTACAACTGTTTACACACATTTTCAAAACTCTGTGTCTATTTTTCAAAACTCCACACACAAAACCCACAATTGCTCACACAAAATGCAAAATGCCTCAAATCTCCAGCAAAATGACACACAACATTCAATATGTCCCTTCACATTATAAACACTTTTGTCATAATATTACATTTTGGATACATCATGTACACAGTTGCTCAAAACCTAAAGCTCTTCTGTCTTTCATGGGCTTTACTGTATGTATTTCCATACAAGAGTGAAAGTTACGGTATCTACAGAGAGAAGTTGAAATACAACAAAAATGCAAGCAATATTGAAACCAAAAATAGTGATTTTTCCCAAATACAGTATGCAGCCAACAAAAAAAAACAAAGCAAAATACAATGGCCACCAGATGTACATGGAGTTGTGAAAACGCTGATTTTGCCTAAGACAGAAATGACTGACTTTCAAATTACTTGTGGGGGGGGGGGGGGGGGGCTGGGTTGTGTATGTACTGTATAGGCCTATAGCAGAAACAAACATTCCTACAGTAAGCATTCCTAAGGCATTTCTGGAGGCACAGAAAAATGTATTGAGCTAATGGTAACTTGGGGAGAAACAAAAATAGAGTAAAAAAGACAAATTTTACATAAAGTTGACTTTTTGTAGAATATTACTGTAAGCTAAAGTCTGATTACTGTAATTTTCCTTTCAAAGTATCTGCATTGGTTCTGAACATTTCAACCAGAAATCCTTTAGGAGCAGATTGAAAGGGTCCATACCTACATAGAGAGTATATCATATCAAGAATATTCATAGGCCTACTAGATAGATAGATAGATAGATAGATAGATAGATACTTTATTGATCCCCAGGGGAAATTCAAGGTCTCAACAGCATACAGACAACACAAACACATTCTTTAACAGCAGAGAGAGTAATTAAAGTATATAATATAAAAACACAACTAAGCAATAAGGACAGTAGAAGATTAAGAATATGCTAAATATACTAAAATACAAATTATACTAACTAACACTTAATCTAAATCAATTCTAAAAACAGTATCCACATAGTGGTGATTAATCAATCAGAGGCGCTTGCAATGACTGAGGCAGGGACTGAGCCTGTGATTCTCTGTGCATAGTAAGGTATGGTAAGGTGCTCTAAGGTGCTCTGTGTGAATGAGTGTCATGGTGGTAGTGCAATGGTGATAGTGGTCATGGTGATAGTGCAAATGAGTAAGTCCAACAGTGCAACAATGCAGAAATAAAGTAAAGTCTATATATCTATATATTTAACTATTTAAAGAAAATGTATAAGTGTGGCCACAGTTCGGCATGGAGGGGGGGGGTTATGCATATGTGCTAATGTGCTAATAAAGCACGCAAACAGTGAGGCATAAATACAGTGGTAAAAGTGGCTAGTGGACAGACAGTATCCAAACATGGAGGGGGTGAAGAGGCAGACAGACTATGCAGAGAAGTCTATCCCTCCTCTTCCCTTAAGTGAGGCATTGAACAGTTCAATGGCCCTGGGAACAAATGACTTTCTCAGTCTGTAAGTTGTGCAAGGCAGTGAGCGAAGTCTCCAGCTGATCAGGCTCTTCTGCTTAACAATAGTGCTGTGGAGTGGGTGACACTCATTGTCCAAGATGTTAATCAGTTTGTTCAGGGTTCTTTTGTCAGATAGTGAATTGATGCACTCCAGTTCAGCTCCCACTACAGAGCCAGCTTTCCTTACCAGCCTGTCAATTCGCCCCGCATCCTTCTTCCTTGTGCTTCCTCCCCAACATACTACTGCATAGGACGCTGGCAACAACAGACTGGTAGAACATCCTGAGGAGCTTACTGCACACATTGAAGGACCACAACCTCCTCAGGAAGTACAGCCTGCTCTGCCCTTTCTTGTAGAGTGCATCAGTGTTGGCTGACCAGTCCAGTTTATTGTCCAGGTGGAGACCCAGATACTTGTAGGTGCTGACCACCTCCACATTGACCCCATCAATGTGGACTGGTAGCAGAGTGGGCTTAGACCTGCGGAAATCCACCACCATCTCCTTGGTCTTTGAAGTGTTAAGTTGAAGATGATTGAGTTTGCACCATTGCACAAAGTCCTCCACCAAGCTCCTGTACTCCTCCTCCTGCTCCGTTCCTGATACACCCCACAATTGCAGTATCATCAGAAAACTTCTGCATGTGGCATGACCCAGTGTTGTAGCAGAAGTCAGATGTGTACAGGGTGAACAGGACTGGAGAGAGCACAGTTCCCTGTGGCGCTCCGGTGCTGCAGATCACAGTGTCAGAGAGACAGTTCTTCAGTCTGACGAACTGTGGTCGCTCGGTCAGGTAATCTGTAATCCAGGTTACCAGGTGAGCGTCCACACCCATCTGCAAGAGCTTGTCTCCCAATCTGAGGGGCTGGATGGTGTTAAAAGCACTTGAGAAATCAAAGAACATGATTCTCACAGCACTTTTCCCCTTGTAGGTGGGAATGTGTCCTGTGTAGAAGATAAGTGATGGCATCGTCCACGCCCACTTTCTCCTGGTATGCAAACTGTAACGGGTCTAGTGCATGGCGTACCTGGGGTCTGAGCATACTTAAGACCAATCGCTCCATTGTCTTCATCACATGTGATGTAAGAGCGACAGGTCTGTAGTCATTAAGCTCACTAGGGTGTGGCTTCTTAGGGACAGGGGTAAGACATGATGTCTTCCACAGTGTTGGAACTTGTCCAAGGCGTAGGCTCAAATTGAAGATGTGCTTCAGTGGCTCAGTGGATTACTAAGGTTATGATTGGATGGTGTTCAGTAAAGTAATGAGTGTTTACACATGAGAGAGAGTGAAGCACTGGTGATTTAGTGTGGCATTTTGATGGGTTGTGTTTGAACAACAAACTCAAGTGACTTCCTGTTAGATTTTTGTGTGTTAGGTAGAAAATTGTGTGTGGTGTTTTGCAGATTTGGTGTGAGGTTATGATGTTTGGAGTACATGTTTAGAAAATTGTGTGACAAGCAAAGATGTAGTGTGTAAGCAGTTGAAAAAAGCAAGAAGTATTTTTCAACTTTGTGTAATCAGATGGATTGTATTAATGATTCCTTCATTTCCATAAAATAACATCACATTTTTGGCCAGTTAAGGAAAAAAGTTAATGCTGAAACATGCCAGTTACAAGGTCAAAAAGAGAACCGCTGATGAAACCAGTAAGTATCCGTGTAGTGAGATGAACTCTAAACTGGAATGAAGGTTAAAGAGTGAGACACAAAACCTTTTCTCTCTGGTCTATACTGGGATCCAACTTGAAGGTTGAAAGCGGTGTAAAGGTCTTAAAATACCTTACAAAGACCAACCTCAGCTTAACTTAATAAGATCTAATTAGTGCTCGTGCAAATACGCTTGTGCTGGAGTCGAAATGAGATGAGCCTGCAGAACCTGAAACTAATACCAAAATGCTTCATTGTTTTTTTTTAAGGTTTGAACCTCCAAGTGGTCCAGGGTAGAGAGACCAGCATAAGAAGTTCACATTGGGTCTCAGCCTCTTAGGCCAATCCCACTTAATTGACTTACCTCAGCAAGCTAGGGTGGAGCAATATCTCTCCACAGTTCTCCAATTCATCTATTGCAGATTGTACCTTTGAATCTTTGCCCGTGCTTGTGGTTTTACTCAGGTAAGGGATTTCTTGGCAGGAGTGCTGATCATTAATTAATTGTTTCTATGTAAGTTGCTGAACCCGCTGTTCTTCCACCTAGTTCTGACCTCTATAGTTCCTCCTACCTCTGCTCTTGAAAGGTAACATCTACCATATCGAATCTAGCTTTAGCTGTTTTCTATTTTGCTCTCTCTTATATTTTCCTGCATTGTTAGGCCTACTTGTTTCATTTTCAGCCGGTCAAAGAAAAAATGCTTAGGCCTAGTCTTATTTTGACAGACATGACACATGCTCCAATTTACCAAATAGCAATCTGGATAGCATGACCTAGAAAACAGATTTTGCTTCTCATTTGTTCTAAGTGTGTGTAGCCTACCTTACTCACGGCTTCTGACAGGGAGTGTGACTAACACCCTGTAGTTAATTATTCTAGCTAAATCACTGGATGGCTGGAACTGATAAAACCTACTGGATCAGATGTTTGCATTCGGTTGCAATAATAAATCAATAATAGGCTACGTTTTATTTAGGCTATATACCGCCTTTATCAAACTCAAGGTCGCTTTACAGACCTCTAGAGTAAACTCATCGAACTGCCTGCTAATTAAGTCAGCGTTTTACCAGTGGCATGGACATAATTGCACTTCATTGCAGTCATGCGGGGTAGATGTGAGGGCAGTAATGGTTTCCGCAGCTTTGGCAATGATGACTACATCTGGGATTTCCTCCTCGTTGTCTGTCTTTTATGGAATAACGTGAATGGAAGATAAATCATTCATTTAGAAAAGATGACTAATTGTTCATCAAGACATGGTATGGCAAGGCATGACTGAGCAAACAGACTGAGTTTGATGTGCCATTACACATCATTGCTTGTTTTTCAGAATTTGTTGAAGAAAGTCAGACACATAGACCACGTTGAATAAACATTTTAAATCCCTAATGGTTAGTGGCTTCCCACAAAGGATGATTTGACTTGTGGCAGCGCACTTCACCAAACTGCTCACTAGGAGGCGGTAAAGTATAAGATTTACCAGAGCCATATAGAGCTCTGAGATTTACTCATGAACACAGCCTGCTCTGTCAAGATGTGTTATACACACAGTATTTGGCGCTGTTTAAGTACCTGGTAAGGCTAACCTTTGTTTCAGATTATTAGCCCATAAGTAATTTGCAAAAGAGACCTTGTAGTTAGGCTACTGTGAAAGACCACAGGTTATGATTGTTGCAGAAGATTAATTGTATCGGTGGACATAATGCAAACATCTGATACTGACATAACCCTGCTGTTTAGTTCGTAAAAGTAATTTTTAGATTACCATAGTGAATCAGGTGTGCGTCTAGATTTCTAGGCTAGGTCTGGGTAGCTAAACTAAGAACTTGTTTACATGTTTACATGAAGCTCGGCGAAATATGTGTGTAATAATGAGTAACTGACATTATATTTTATACTTTAGATATTCGTTGAAGATGCCATTGAAGCATTCTTTTTGTTTGGCATTTTGAATAGCATTTGCTGCACCAATAAAATCAGCATAATTAGAATTTAATTAATAATTATATTTAGAATTATACTCTAGGAACACAATAGTTAAATAGGTTGATCCTGTCAACTTACTCCTGACATGGGGGAAGTTGAACCAAAATATGACTTTTTTGGGAGACTTCATATTTTGTTGTCTAGGCACACTGCCAATGTTTCAGTTGATGGCACACATCCTGAACTTGCCTTGTTATTATTTCTTCTTCATACCACATTGGGAATATGTCAACTGGAGTAAAAAACTACTCCTACTGCTGCTGACTCGGTATCCATTTCTCCACGTTTATTTTTTCATCATTTGTATGTGTGTTTTTTTTTTTTTTTTTTTTTTACAGATTCACCTTGAGGAAACCAGGCTGGCGGTCTGAGGCGCACTGCAGATGCCTGTTGTCAGACAGGTCTTTTGAGAATTTCTGTGGAGAGTCAAACACAGACGTCAGAAATATAGGCACCAACGATCAGACTCAGACTAGGTCATGGGTAATGCAAAGAGCGGAGCTGTGTCCAAGGAGCTTCTGCTGGACCTGAAGCTTACCACCAAGTTCAGTGAGGCCGAGATCACACAGTGGTACGAAAACTTCCAGAAGCAGTGTCCGAGCGGACGCATCACACCGGCCGAGTTTGAGGCCATTTACTCTCGATTCTTCCCGGAGAGCGACGCCAAGAGCTACTCCCAGCATGTCTTCCGCTCCTTCGATACCAATGACGACGGCACACTGGACTTCAGAGAGTACATCGTGGCCCTACACATGACCTCGTCTGGCAAGATGACGCTGAAATTGGAGTGGGCCTTCTCACTGTTTGACGTGGACAAGAATGGATTTCTCACTAAGTCGGAAGTCTGTGAGATATGCCAGGTAGGCTTTGATATAGGCTCTCTCAGATAGGGAAAACACTGAAATCTATGGTGAGAATAATAACTAAATCTAGATACAGAGTTTGCTCGATGGTGTTTTAAGACCCACCGTCGACTTCAAGGCAGCGGTACGACCGTCGACTTCAAGGCACCTTACCCTAACCCTAACCTTAACCTTAACCCTAACCCTAACCCTAACCCTAACCCTTGCCTAACCCTAGTGCCTTCCATGCAGTGCTGCCTGGAAGACGACGTTGGGGCTTAAAACACCAAACACCACAGAGGCTCTACTAGTAGGTGAGCTTCAGTGGAGGTTTGTTAGAACAATTTATTTATGCATGTATTTAGCTGATGCTTTTATCCAAAGCAACTTATCAATTGCAGGGGACAGAGCACAACGGTGACAGCTGGGAATTGAACCAAGGTCCTTTTAGGCAAGTCCCTCCACTCGGCGGTCATATTGCAACACTTTTTGGGCACTTATCGGGCATCTATTTCGGCCGAACTGCGCGTGTACAAGGCTTCACGACACCAAATTCGCTCCAGCGGCAAGATCACAACACATGATTGGCACAATGTTTTCACAACACACCACATGATTGGCACAATGTATTTTTTGAGTGCTCTCCTCATTAGAAAGTCTCTGATTAAACCCACGACTTTTGTGGCTACAGTATACAAGCCACTAGCCTGGATTTTCCCATGCTGCCTTGTGGTATTCACGCTGCTAGGCAGCCTGGATTCCATGGACTTCGTTTTCACCTCAATGAAGGAACCAATCACAGAACGGAGGGGGTATAGCAAGACGATGACGACACACCGAAGCAGTTATGAGCTACATACAGAGGCATTTGATAGAATGCGCCCAATAAACGGCTCTGGGTATTCGTAAACCACGTTTCAAATACGAGAAAATGAACAGTTCCCAGACCCCATCTTAATAAGATGAGGTCTGACGTTAGCCAGGCTAGCAAGCCACAGTATACACTACCCCAGAAAGAAAACAGAATAAATACAACAGGTTATACTGAGTCCAGTTTGTCAGTTTATCAGTTAGTCAGTAGATAGTTGACAATTTGAAGGTGGAAGAAAAGGAAAAAAAAAACAAGCAGCACTTTTTTATCACTTTTTTATTATGGTGCACCAATTGGGGCGTTAGATTCACATGTCCACTATACTTTTGCACTTTTTTATCACCAATTGGGGCGTTAGATTCACATGTCCACTATACTTTTGCACTTTCTCTGCCTAGCGAGGGCTGTGTAGCACACAACCCTCATAGCGGAGAGTCCCGTGACGTGCCAGCAGTACGGTCTTTGGTCAAGCGCAGAGGCTGTTGCTGCTCTGATGTCAGCACTGAGATCAGTTGCAAGCATGTTACTTAACAACAACACAGACTTAAACGGCAACAGCTGGTTGGCACATGTGTGCCGAGAGAACGCACAGAGCGAAAGACTTGGTGCTCCCCAAATTAATTGAGCAACCAACCCACAGACAGAAAATGAAAGTCCAAAAAAGTGCTGCTTTTTTACCCAACAAAATGACTGATAACGTATCCCGTTGTGACACCTATAGTGACTGGTTGAGCCAGCGTGTGGAAGGTTTAGATTAGAGGAGCTCTTGATTGCGAAAGCTTTAATAAGCCGCACACAAGTTACTCCCATGGAGTTAATCTTGGCAAGAGCCAGAGGGAAGTCAGGGATAAATATAGGGAACATGGCAAGTGGCACAAAATGGTGGGTCCACTCGATTACACAAGCCTCTTAGACTTTCATCCAATCATTATATGTGACGAGACAGAGGTTGTTGTCACATTGTCAATTGCTGGGGCAGGGTTTATTTCCAAACAAAGTGAACTCATAAAGAAATGTTTCAGCAGCAATTTTGCATAACATTAATGAAGGTCTGCTAATTGGACTCTAGCCAAGAGGCCATCACACTAATAGTTTATTGGACACAATTACAGTTTGATTATCACATCTTCGATACAAGTGAAATATGGAGGCCATTTGGCAATACATAAACTCTGCTTCTTGACATGTTCACCAGTCTGTTGAATGCAGATCAAGATTGGCATGGGTGTTGGTGACACATGGGTTTGGCAAGAACTGGCTTTATGTGTGCCAAACTCTACAAACTCTATCCATGAGGACAAAATGAACACAGCAAAAGCAACACAGCAAAGGCAGAGATTTTTATAAAGCTAGAGAGATATCAACTGGGATAAAAAAAAACATATTTCACTATATTTAGGGACAGAGACAAAAAAATTCTAAATGACCTGAAAAGAACCTGATGAGAAGCCTCTAGCCTGCTTTTATAAATGATGGTTCCGGCTCAGAATTCTGTGACAATGTGGTTTGAGTTTGATCAGCCTCACTGAATTGTGCTACAGAAATACCTAACTAACTAAATATAACATTATTATTGGAATTGTTATTACTGACCTAAACTGACTGCCCTCCATTCGAAATCACAGTATGGCTAACATGGTGTAAGAAGGACATTACACAATACTTTCATCATGTGGATTTGCCAGTAGTGGTAAAGCATCATTATGGTGTTTCTCCTGCATTAACTTGTTGTTATGTAAAGGTAGTGGGTATTGCTTTTATCCAAAGCAGCTATAAGACTTGCAGTGGTCAGAAATTAAACTCGTTGCGACTTAAGCGTGTATTGTTGACGCTACCCGCTGCCTTACCAAACCCATGCTAGACTTATCATTCGTAATGTCAAATAAGTATAAGTATATATACTATTTTGATCCCGTGAGGGAAATTTGGTCTCTGCATTTATCCCAATCCGTGAATTAGTGAAACACACTGTGAACACACAGTGAGTTGAAGCACACACTAATCCCGGTGCAGTAAGCTGCCTGCAACAACAGTGGCGCTCGGGGAGCAGTGAGGGGTTAGGTGCCTTGCTCAAGCGCACTTCAGCCGTGCCTACTGGTAAGGGTTTGAACCCGAGCGAAGCGAAGCGCTAACCAGTAGGCAACGACTGCCCAAAATGTACACATATAAAAGAAGAAAAAGTTAATGCTCCTAATAGTCCAAGAGCATTAGCTCAAAGTTGAGTCAAACCCAGAACAAATTTGTAACAAGCTGAATTTTGCAGGATATGTTCAGAATATCTTTAGGAATAACATACTAAAAGTCCCCGTGAATCCCCCTTGTGCTTTCTGAGATATTCAAGATGGCGTCCGAAATTGCCGCTATTTGGAGATTTTTCCATATGGCTTATAAAACATAATACAAATGCAATAAAAATGTTAAAATATATGTTTTCTTATACAAGGAATCCAAATTCACCATTGACACACTGCTAAAATGAAAGTTAACCAAGATTACAAGGTCATTAATGTGACAATGACACGAAATTAACATAGTGTACCCATTAAGTCATTTTTTAGAAAAAGAGGGGCCTGTCTAATGCTATTCATTATTTTGTCTAATCACATAATGTCTTTATTATATGTTATTTGTCTTTATTTGTGCAGTCTCAAGGAGGCTCAGATAAAGTTGCTTCAAAACTTTGGAGTTTTCGAACCCCTCAGATAGAGCCTCTTTTCAATTATTTTCAGTCACTGACTTAGTATGTAGATTCATATTATGTAAATTCGGAAATTATTGTTTATTGTTTTTTGTGTATAAACAGCAGAGATGGGAAGTAATGTAGTAGCCTACAAATACTTTGTTACTGTACTTAAGTAGATTTTTCAGATATTTTTACTTTACTGTTTATTTTTGAGGCGACTTTTTACTTTTACTCCTTACATGAACAGGAGTAAACAACACGAATATCAGTACTTTCTACTCCTTACATTTTACAAAACTGGCTCATTACTTTAGTTTCAAATAATTTCAGTGGAGTTACCGTTTTTATTGTTCGCGTCTTCAATAGCGTATGGGAATATACGTTGCACGCACCAAAGATTACTCGACAGATTTGGGAGGCATTCATTCGTGGCAAATCATTGCAGCTTGATGGCAGTAATGTTAATGTTAGCACGTAGTAGTATGTCTCAATTAAATTTAGTCAAAAATGCCCTCCTCCTCTCCTTGCCTTTTGCCGCTTAACTTCTAGCTGCAGTGTAGCCTACTGTATATCCTTAGCAATAAGTAGATGCAGCATGGGTATTGAACAGGCATATAGTGGAGGCTAAACGCAGTTTACCCACCTCTGAAATTTCAGAAATAGTTTTTCCACCTTTTATTAGAGTTTATCCACCTCTCAAAAGAGTTTATTCACCAATTACAACTGTTTACATGTAAAAGTCACATTGTATTATCCACAATAACAATATGTACTGTCGCCTACACTCATCAACACCCTATGAACCAATGCCACTTGTATTGTTATAAACATTGGACAATAACCTCCACCACCATCAAATATGTTCTAAAGGCCTTTTCTAAAAATCTAACACCGCATGGTGCAGTCCACCTTACCGTGATCACCGAATTCATAGTTATAGTCATAGACTGGCACTCTTGCACTCTAGTAACATTGTGGTCCAGGTACCGTTGCATTAAAAAAATGGTTGTCATTCACAAGACTACTTTTACTTTTATACTTTAAGTACATTTCCAGGTGTGTACTTTGTTACTTTTACTTGAGTAAAGAAGTTAAATCAGTAGGCTACTTCTACTTTTACCAGAGTATTTTTTAACACAAGTATTTCTACTTCTACTTAAGTAAGGGAAGTGAGTACTTTTGCCATCTCTGATAAACAGGTAGTTCATTGTCATTTTTTACCATTTGGCTTTATGTAGAAAGATGAGTTATGCTAGTTAGCGTAGTGAGCAAACCATTAGTCAATACATGTCAAGTCAAGTCAAGTCAAGTTTATTTATATAGCGCATTTCATACACAGAGGTCATTCAATGTGCTTTACATAAACAAAACCAAACAATAATAACAAATAAAAGCATAGAAGGGCAATATAGTCAAAGAATAGTTAAAAGGTAAAGATCATAATAAAAAGGAAACATAAAACAAGGTAAAATCATTTAAAAATAAAGAATAATTAGTAAGCAAAACAAAGGCAAAAGTAGTAAAAAAAGTAATAAAAGACAAAGTAGAATAATTATCAAGGCAGATTCAGAATTTGTTACTCGGCACAGTTAGCAGAAAGCATCTGAGAACAGTTTGGTCTTAAGTCTAGATTTAAAACTGGCTACAGTTGGGGCCTTTTTGATGTCATCCGAAAGTTGGTTCCACAGCTGAGCCGCATAGCAGCTAAAAGCTGCTTCACCATGTTTAGTTCTAACTGTAGGTTTTACTAGCAGGTTTTTCACCTGGGACCTGAGAGGACGAGAAGGTGTGTACTGCTGAAGCATGTCTGACAAGTATTTAGGTCCTGCTCCATTTACTGATTTATAAACAAGCAATAGTGCTTTAAAGTCAATTCTGTGACTTACTGGAAGCCAGTGCAAGGACTTAAGAATTGGAGTAATGTGGTCAGTTCTTTTAGTTTTTGTTAGAATCCTAGCTGCTGCATTTTGTATCACCTGAAGCTGTTTAATAGTCTTTTTAGGAAGGCCTGTGAACAGTCCATTGCAGTAATCAACCCTGCTGGAGATAAATACATGTAGCCCTACTGATAGATACACTGCTTAAGGATTAAAAATGTTGAGTATACAAACTAAATGCTTTCCGATTCATTTTACATAAATCTTCAAATTAAAACACAAATAAGGATTTGGATGGGTGAAATACGTTCAAGAAATGCCTTTTTCCAAGGTTAAATGGTACAGTGACCCAAAAAACAGCTAGCATAAGCTAACTTTGAATAAGAATACCTTGTTTCAGAAAGTTTGGCAAAAGAGGAATAACTATGACAGCAAGTTTTAAAGCATATTTAGGCTACAGGCCTTTCTGTATACATTTGATCATGTTTATAAACCATCTTAGTGTCTATGAAAAATATGTGAACTTAGAAGGTTCAAATCTCTCATGTTGTGAGCGACTTGAGCGACAAAAACGACAGAATTATTATTTATACTGAAGAATCAACACCCATTTCTGATGATGAGGATGATGACTGAAGTGATTTATTATTATGAAATGTCTCCATTCAAAAAACTAATGATGAAATTGACTTACTTACCCTAAAAAACATATTTTGACCTTTTAATTGCATTTGTATCAGGTTTTAAGCCTGAGATACGGAAAAATCTCCAAATGGCGGCCATTTAGGACGCCATCTTGAATATCTCAGAGAGCACAAGGGGGATTCACCGGGACTTTTAGTATGTCATTCCTAAAGGTATTCTGAACGTATCCTGAAAAATTCAGCTTGTTCCAAATTTGTTCCGGGTGTAACCCTATTACTACTGGACTATAAATGAAAAAACATATTTCTACCTGCTGCAAGCATAGAACAAACCATCAAGCATTCTATTAGATTTGAACATGTAGATGATTGTCACAAATACTGTATGAAGTGTCGTTTATAGCTACACCCATTTCATGTTAAACATTTCCACACAGGCAATCTTCAAGCTGATTCCCAAAGACAAAGTTGCAGATCTCCCAAATGATGAAAACACTGCAGAAAAGAGGGCAGACAAACTGTGGGGATTCTTTAAAAAGGATGAAAAGGGTAAGATATTATTATGGCAAAGCATATTTTACAGTCAAAGGAAAACTATTAAATGGTTTATAGTCAAAATAGGAAAAATTCTGCTTAGATAACAAGTCATGTGCAATAAGGTTTCTTAAATATAGCACATATTTTCTTTTAATACATGATATTCAAATAAATTCAAATATACCAGAATTCTTCTTATTCTAAATCCCTGAATATATGGAATTAAATTAGACTCAAATGTTTTGTGTGTATCGCTTTTTGAAAATGTAGAAATTATTTGTAACTGTAAAACACACGTAAAAAACATCTGAGTCTAATTTAATTCCATATGAATCCACATTTTTGGGTGAATGAGCAAACATACAAATCATATGCAACAGCCATGCACATGCTATTAGTCTGACAGAGTGCTGATGTATTAATTAATCATTAATTAATCATGTCTCTTTTTGTATCATCACAGACAGAGTTGCTGAGGGAGACTTTATCGATGGCGTAATGGCGAATGCTGATGCGATGCGGCTTATTCAGTATGAACCTAATAAGTAAAGAGTCGAGACCTTTCCATTCCCAAATGCTATTATTGACACAGATAGACTTGCAAGTGCTTGCATAGTATAGTAAGATCTTAGTGTGATTATCGAAGATCTCATTGTAAATACTGTATATATTTCCAAACTCCAGGGTGCATAAAATAGCAAGATTTTTATGCTCAAACATTTTATTCCTATTCTCTTTGGAACCACTTTTCTTTCAGTTTGACAACAGTCATTTGTGGGATTCATTATTATTATTATTATTATTATTATTACATTTGTGTACCCAAGCAGGCTAGATTTCCATCTTACGTTCTGTTCACAAATTCACAGCTTTCACCTTCACAGTCTTCTGCTAGAATCTACATAGCTAGTTTGAGGTATTCTGTTAAGAAAGACAATATTTCAGCTCTTAAAAATACTTACTGTCTATATGAAAGATTTATATAGTGGTTTTATAGTAGTGTACAATACTTCTATGATATTCTGTAATAGTTTTATAATATCCTTGCCTTCTATAGTGTTACTATAGTACAGTCCTATAAGATTAGTATAATATTTTGTCCCAAAATACTATAAGATTCTTATAGTTCTTTATCGTAAGGGCTTATCTGTCATGTATCTGTTATTCTTATTTATTATCTGTTATCGTTTTACTGGCTCCATGAGGCAATAGTAAACCTCTGCATATCCTACAGTCAGCAACAGGTAAAACAAGACTGCTGGATGATATTTCATCTGTAATTATACTTTGTCTTTGATCAATGTTATTTTATAACTTTTATAATTTTGTTTTAATATTGTTATTATTTTTAGTGAAAGTAGCAACAACCGGTCAAGTGGTAAATCTGGTCTTAAAGATGAAAGCAATACTACAGGGTTGCCATAATAAAAATAGTTTTTTTTTCTACCTCTCAAAGAGACAATGAAATATGTGGTCTTATATCTCTTGATTTTGTTAGCGTTTTAAGATATGTTGTGTAAAATGAGATTAATGTTGACAAAAATGGATAGGCTGTTTGGGTTTCAACATTTTGTTTGGCTACAAGGAGAACCATTTTCATAGGCATCTACTATGTGTGTGTGTGTGTGTGTTTGGGGGGGGGGCAGGGGTGTTGTTGTTGTGTGTGTGTGTGTGTGTGTGTGTGTGTGCGCGCGTTTGTGTAAGTGCACATCACCTCAGTGCACATCACCTCAGGTTTATTATTTATCTGCTGTATTCTTAATTTATGGAGACCGAACTATGACTAAATGTCAGACTTGTCTTTATGCACATTTAGCTGGCATAGCAAGCAACAACAAGGTACTCAACCCTAGAGGGATTGTTTTTTCCCATAATTAAAATGGATGTTGGAAAAAAATTATAGAGGAGAATCAGAGAATCTGGTCAGTTGTAAGGGCTGCAATGTAAGTACCTTCTGAAGTTAAGTGGCAACACACTGTAAAGCTGCCACAGTAGTCATTGGAAAAGTTGATTTTGAGATTGTGTATGTTATCATTCATGTTGTCATTCATAATTCCATGTATTTTGTAAGTTATATACCCTTTGTTCCTCTTTCAAAAATATAAAGAATTATATTTTGAAATAAAGCTTGTCATCTGGACCCGATTGCTGTTGTCGTGTTGTTTATAGTAACAGGGGTTAAGTGCCTCGCTCACCATATTTTTGTGTAGCTGTATGGTAGTGCATAGATGCAAACTTCTAGGAGTTCAGCCTGTGTGCTGTGAGCTCTACGACTGGGGTGGAGTCCTAGCCTGTGAGTAACCATACGAACCTTTGGCAAATTTAGGATGTGTGCTAAGGTAGACAAAGCTTAGGTTGGGTTTTTCAGGCTTAACTACCATGATAACACTACACACAAACCAATGGTTGTTAAGGTAAACTCAGAATCAAGCAAGTTCCATAGTTCTAATTCCACATTCTCACTTCTTAATCCCACAATCAACTGCACTGCATCTGTGACTATCCAGTCTCGTAGTCAGCTCTTCCTCTTCTTGTCCATCTACCCCGTCCCTTGCTCGGCAACCCCCCACCCTTTTCTCCAGGCCAGGAGAGATTACGCTTGTAATCTTCAACCCAGCGTTCAAAAGCAGCTGTCTCAGTGTGGTTTTATAATAGACCCTTTCAACTGCATAAACAAACATGTTCGTTCCCAAGGCATTTCCAGTCGCACAGAAAGAAAAACACTGAGCTAATGGTAACTTTGGGTACAATAAAAAAAGTATTAAAGTCAACATTTTGTGGAACAATACGTTAAAGTCAGATTCATTTTCATTTCAAAGTATCTATTGGTTTTGAACATTTCAACTGAAACCCACTAAGAACTGATTGAAAGGGTCTATATGGTCTTGACAATAAACATTACAAAACTATAGGGCATTCTGGATATGGAGGGATGTTGATTGTTTGCCATTCTGTCTCTGAACTGGCCTAGAAAGGCTCCTGAAGAAAGCAGCAGAGAAGTGGTTTAATCTCATTCATTTGATATAAAATATTTCACATGTACATAACGTGTAAAAACTGGACAGAAATGTGTGTTATTGATTGACAATGAACATTGAACTGGCAGTTTGATGAAACACAGGCAAATTTTACATTTCTTGGCCATTCAGACATTTCTTGGCAAGGTGAGAAAGCAAAAAATACTGGCTCCTGAAATTCTTTTAATCTCTTTTCTCCTGCAATGACAAAGGGGGCCAAGGAAAAGCTAACCCCTCAACACACTTTCTCAAACAACAGGTAAGTCCTTAGCACAATACCAAGTATGATACAAAAGTTATGACACTTATCAATCAATGATTTGGCTGTGCATACATTATAAATACCACTGCTTGGCAACTACGGTAACTTCCTCCTTGAAAGATGTAAATTCATCCATCAACGTTTCACCACATACCAAATAAACCATGGCAGAAATCAGAGAAGATGGCATTTCACCAGCACATCGTTGCTGCGGTTGTTTTTGTTGGCACTGTGCAGCGCTTAACACCTCAGCAAATGTCCATACACTCTTAAAACGAATATGTTCCAGATAGGGACAATACAGTTTGTGTTGTTTCCTTTTTTTATTTGTTACACAATATGTGTTGAAAATAACAAAACAACTGTGTCCAAATAGGGACAACACATTAGTTTTAAGAGTGTACCTTCCTCTTTAACACTTGGTATGACATATAAGTAATCAGTAGCTGTAAGAAAATAATCTGTTATTTCAAAAGTTTTGAGCTGCAAGTAGGCTACAGTATGATACTGTATATCTAAACTGTCACCTACTTCCAACTGTCACCTGCTTCCAACTGTGACAAAGAACAGCTGAACAGCAAGACAAGAACAGGAGGGAAGAGTTTTACAAATAAAATAAAAATGGCGACAATTACAACACCTAGAGACACACACCTGGAATGTTGCTAGTACAGTCTCAGAACAAGAATAATGTTGATCTCCATTTGCCTTCTGAGTACTGAACAAAAAATATAAATGAAGGATTTTATTTTATTGGGGCCTGACAGGCATCAAAAACTCTAAAAACATTCTAAACTCATTGTAACAATGACAAAACCATCTCAGTCAGGACATAGGTCTGCAGTCTTTGTGTGTTGCTACATCTCCAGCGTCTCTTTCTTTTCTCTTGTCTTCTACATTGTTCATTTGTGTTTCAAACATACTTATCCCACACTTATCCCGCAGTCTGCATGGGGGGGGGGGGGGGTAGAAGAGAGATACCTGCAGACAGAGTCAGAGAGTCCCAGCAGTCTGTGTTTGTGTCTGTCTTCCAAGGGCGTCGGACTGGGGGTACAACCAGTACTGATTACTAGGGCCCCATCTTTTCTCATCTCGTCTCATCTCTTCTCTTCTCAGCAGAGATCATCTTTTCTCTCCCCTTTTCTCATCTCGTCTCTTTTCTTCTCTCCTCAGCAGAGATCATCTTCCCTCTCTCCTTCTTCTTCTTCTCCTTCGTCGTCGTCGTCGTCGTACTCCTCCTCCTGTGCGTCCTCCATCTCGTCCATCTCCCTCACGCAGTCCTCGCATCCCTCTGTCCCGCACCCCCCGACCAGCACCATCCCCCCGCGGGGCATGTGTCCCCCCGGGCCCATCACCAGCGCGGCGTGGGGGGTCCAAATGTTCTCCATCAGCGCGCTCTGCTGGGCCTGACGCAGCAGGCGGTTGACGGAGTACATGCTGCCGCCGCCGCCGCCACCGCCGTCGGTTTCTGTGATGACCTCATCGTAGGAGGGGGCGTGGCTTGCGGCGCGGGCCTCCTCCAATTGGATGCGCTGCCGGTGCCGGATCTCGATCAAAGTCTTGGTGTAAGAGTTGAGCGTGAAGACGGCTGCGGCCATGCAACAGCTGAAGGAGAGCCAGGCCATGCTGTGGAGGAGAGGGCGGCGGGGGAGAGAGAGAGAGAGAGAGGGGAGAGAGAGAGGAAAAAGGGGAAAAAGGGAAAGAGGGAGAGAGAGAAAGTTGGAGAGAGGAAAATATGAAAAGTTGAAGAGAGACAGACAAATATTGAGAGACAGTTTGAGTAAAACAGAGTATGAGTATGACAGACAAAAGGACGGATGGACACTTACGCAAAAGACCAGCCGTAGTCCCACTCCTGTGGCCGCCAGTCTTTAGGCCCCATGCTCACGGTCATCTGGAACACTGTGGTGTACATCATATGGGCCACCATACCCATCAAACCTATCCACAGACAAATGAGAGAGAGAGAGAGAGAGAGAGAGAGAGAGAGAGAGAGAGAGAGAGAGAGGAAGCACCGGAGATGGAGACAGACAGAGAGAGTTAGATGGAAAGAGATAGAGAGAGAGAGATGGAAAGAGAGAGAGAGGGGGGGTGGGGCACCAGAGATAGAGAGACACAGAGAGAGAGACTTATAACTAATCTCCTTTCAAGTATTAATACTTTGTCGTAAATAAATCCACATAAAAGCCACTGACAGATATATACAGTATATATAGGTTACGAAACACATAGATGGAAGGGTGAGAAGAGGCCATAAGAACTGTGACATAATTGTTGGAAGTGCACAGAATAGAAACATAATAGCTGGATTAATGGAGTGTGAGTGTCTGTGAGTGTGTGTGTGTGTGTGTGTGTGTGTGTGTGTGTGTGCGTGTGTGTGTGTGTGTGTGTGTGTGTGTGTGTGTGTGATTGTGTGTGTGATTGTGTGTGTGTGTGTGTGTGAGAGAGAGAGAGACAGAGAGAGAGAGAGAGAGAGAGAGAGAGAGAGAGAGAGAGAGAGTCAATGAGTGTGTACAGGGAGGAATAATTAATTCTGCTTTGTGGTTTTATAAATCATGCTCTCATTCTCAAAAGGGCAAACCTAGAGAGTCAGTTGAGGTCAGATTTGGATGACAACACTTTAACCTCAGAACACTTTTGTCAGACAAGCCTTGTGTACTGCCATTGGTCAGGAGCTGATGCGACATACTTTATGCTATGTTATATAAAAATAAAAATAGAATCAGTGTTGATGGCCTAAGCTATTACCAACCAAATGCGATTGCAGGCAAGGAGAATGGAGAGATTCAGTGGAAGTGCATGTTGGAATGCAGCTTTCATTATATATTGCATTATGTATCCATGTTGCCACAGAGGGATAAACCAGTATATGTAAAAGCAGAGGATGTCTACAGTATCTTTGTGCTTTGGTCCATAGTGATGTAACACATGTAAACCAAACATAAGAAAATAAAGCAAGAAAACTACCAAGGAGTGAGCGGACTTCTCTTAAACATTTTATAGTTTCCTGTCCTGCACCGCACCTGGGAAGTGCACAAAGTCTCTCTCTAAGTTGGTTCATAGTGATGCCATGGAGAGTGAACTGCAGTCATTTTTCAAATTCCTTTCCTTTCAAATTCCCTTAGCAATTAGTCAGAGAGCTGGTTGCAGCTTGGCTGGTCCCTATCGGGATACAGAGATGTGTTAAAAACAACGCAAGTTGTGTTGTTTTCAACAGATTCGTTTTAAGAGTGTTAATGAGTGTTTATTGATTGTGTCAACTAAGCTGTGCGCTTTTTTTGCTGTGAAGCATTGATTGGTGTGTGTGAGAACACCGCATTGGGTTGTGGCGGTCTAAGAGATAGGTCAGAATATTACATTAGTGCATTTTATGAGCCCAACATTTGATGACCACTGAAACACAATTTCAAAGTGGGCTTGAAGTGTGTTAAAGAAGAACTATGCAGTACTGGCAATTTCTTCGCTGTTTTCTCGGTTTTGTGCTTCTTTTTCGCTAGCTCTGTCATGACGAATGTCTGAGAAACTCCATCGCTACCTTGTTCTAGCCGGTGCCTGGCGTGTATGTGTATTTAAATCCAGTAAAGCAATTCGTTACACTCGTTATATTTCAAACTGGGGCCGCCACTGAGTGGCAAGGGTGGTTTTTCCGCTCACAGGCGCTAGGGGGAAGCGAGATGGCCACCATTCAACCCGAAATAAGTCATATAACCATTCCAATGACTCCGAAGCTGTTAAGATAAGGTAAATTAAGCTAAAAAAACCTGAATATTAATATTAAGCTAAAAAAACGGCATAGTTCGCCTTTAATGAGTGTAGTAGCTGGCGTTGATGTATGTGTATATGGCTTGGTGTGTGTGTTCAGAACACACCTGACAGGACGGTGCACATGGCTGCAAAGGCGTTGATCTTCAGGGCGTACATCTCCTTACTGAGACAGAGACAGCAGACCTCCACCCACATCATTAGGAAGCCCATGGCCAGCAGTCCGATGTACGCAAACTCAGAGATCATAGAAAGCCACAGCACACCTGAACAGAGAGATAGAAGGAAGTAGAGATAGAGGAGAGAGAGAGAGGTAGGGAGAGAGAGGAGTGAGAGAGACTGTAGTAGAGGAGTGGAGAGAGGAAGAATGAGAGGGAGTGAAGAGACAGAAAGAGAGAGGGAGAGAGGATAGATGAGTGATAGAGAGGTGAGAGATGAGAGTAGAGGGAGAGATGAGGGAGAGAGAGTTAGAAATAGGAGAGAGTGAGGATTGAGTGAGAGAGGTGTAGAGGAGAGAGATGAGAGGGGAGAGAGAGAGGGGAGAGAGAGAGATGAGTTATATATATGATTGTATGTCATAATTGCAATCACAACTCTCAAAAAATGTATGTATAGGCTCTATATAGGGTCATATCAAGCTGAATGTATTGAAATATCTGACCTTGTGTCTCTCCTGGTGTCAGCTCAATGAAACTCCGGCAGACCTCCCCTTGGATTAGGAAGACAACAAGAATCACATAATCAGTGATCAATCAATATTGAGTAGTTAAGTAAATACTGAACACACATACACACACACACACACACACACACACACATACGCACACACACACACACACACACACACACACGCACACATGCACGCACGCACAAACACACACACACACACACACACACACACACACGCATGTACACACGCACACACACACACACACACACACACACACACAGACACACACACACACACACACACATTAGCATACACACATGTACACACACACACACACATAGAAATCCTGCCTTTAACGTTCACCTTGATTGTGTTTCTCGCAGGAGAGCCAGAAGCCGGTGTGGAAATAGCGCAGCATGTACTTGTCCTCGCCCGTCTCCCAGATGTAGTGCACGGCGTTGGCCATCTTCCTGGCCCGTATTCGCGCCTGCTCCTCCTTCTGGCTTGAGGTTAGCGTGATGTTGGAGGCAGGCTTGCGTGGGTCAACTGTAGGACTTTCTGCAGAGAAGAGAGAAGGTGGGACAGTTTGTTGCTTTTGCTTCTTTTATTGGCTGATTGTAGTTACATTTATCAGCCTTCTTGATGTGGAAAATGTACCTACAGTATAGGTTTTATTTTGACAAAACAATATTTATTTGGGTTGCAGGTTCATTTTCACAGTTATCATTACACACCATATGGCTATCCCTTTTGATGCATGCACAAAGCATTCCTGCACTGTTCTGTGTTATTTCTTCTAACAGCAATAAACCCTCTGCTCTTAGGGAAGCAGCAGGAGTCACTCTGAGGGGCTGTACGCCCATTGAGTGATGATCCTGTCACCCTTCCTATTTGTGCAAAATGTCTGGTGGTGGGGCACACCTTGCTTGTGTGTTTGACAGTAATCATGACAGAGCAGACACAATGTGCAAACAAAAAGCAGTGCAACACATGGATTTATTTTAGATAAGCAGTTTAAGGGCACTGATATAACACCGCACTCTAATGCTGTATGTATGTAACATTACATTTATGTAGCACACAAATCTGCCAGAAGATGGATTATCCACCACCGTTATATGACTGTGTGAATAAGGTTTGGCTGATGGTTTTGACTCGAGGGACAGTTTGCTTTCATGATTGCTTGCATGATTTATCAAGAGATTGAAAAAATGCCTGCCTGACATGTTGACCTTGTGTTTCAATGAAATCGATGATAGATAGATAGATAGATACTTTATTGATCCCCAAGCCAGTGAAATTCAAGAAATACACTATGTGGTGCAAGTGGTGTATGCATGAGGTGCAACTCACGCATACACCAATGGCGGAGGCTGCCATGCAAGTGGTGTATACCATACCATTTGGAGTTTGGTTCCAAAACACAATATCTCCACTTTTAAGAATATTATAAATCATGTTGTTTAATAACATAATAGCAGTTACAATGAACGGATGTATGAAAATTCATTAAAGTTGAGGATAGAGCATTTGGACTCTTCATATATTTTTTTGGAGTAATTTTCCTGAAGTACACAAATTGTCTCCTGAGTAATCTGTCCAGTGTTCATGAAAGAAGCTTTGGATAAATCCATTCCCAATTCCCAGATGTCCCCATAGGTTCACTAGCAGAAATCATTGGTGAGACTGAGACTTCACTCTTTGCAAAATCTACTCACTTGAGATAATCTCTGTCTGTGTTCAGCAGGAATGTTGTATTAGAAGAATATGGGCTTAGAAAGAAACATTAATGCCACCGGGCGTGTAATCTCGGATTTGGGAATAATATACAATGCTGTCCGTAATATGCTGGTGGCATCAGTGATCTATGTATGTCATTTGTTATTTCTGTAACATATACCTCAGACTGGCAGTAACACAGCAAAACCTCATGTGCTTTAAGACAAGCTGCGTGACAAATAAACTGACAAATAAACCTGACATCCCATAGGACAAGAAGTTGCAGTGTGCTGACAGCAAAAGATACCAACAACATGACATTTCCCAGAAACAATTTGATCACAAAGGGCCTCATTCACCAACCGTTCTTACGAAGACATTTGTTCTTAAAACCCACTTATGCAGTTTTTACGAAGATTCTGGTATTCACCAATGCTTTCTTGTTGTTAGGTAAGAACAGAATCTACGAACACTCAAGAGCACATTTGAGAACTGACTTGTTTGTGCAAAATCAATGGTTATTGCATTTTCATCATATCTGCTGGTGTAAAATATAATATAATTTAAATTACAACTATATATTTTATCATTTATAATATTTTTTTAATAAAAACATTATACTTATACTTTTTAAATAAAATAATAATAATAAAATAAATTTTTGACTTAATTTAAGGAGTCTTATCAAGACAAATTTGCTCAACGCACTGGCAGACAAATTTGCTTAACGCACTGGCGGACAAATTTGCTTGTTTTCAAGATGAGATGTCTTAAAATAAGTCAATTTTTTTTTTAATTAATTCAAATGATTTCACAAGAAAGCGCTAGCCAGGTAAGTCTCTTTATACTGAAAACAATACCAACTAGTTTTTTTTTATCTTGATATAAGATTAATAACACTTTGTTAGATTTTGTTAGATAAGCAGTTTTTGCAGTGTATATATATAGATATAGGGATTTTCATTTTACAGTATCTGCTAAAATACAGTGTGAAAGACAATGCTGTTTTTCTCAGTTTGGAATTTTCGTAGATACCGCACTTTGGCTTTACAGAGTAATGCTACACATTCACCCATTCACTCTGACTCACGCACACACCGATGGCAGAGGCTGCCATGCACGGCACCAACCAACACACAGAGAGCAGAGTAGTATCTGTTTGGAAGCAGGAGGTAGAGTTCTCCAGAGTTCTTTAGAGTTCTCTAGAGGTCTCCTCTCTGGAGACCACTTATTGACCAATTATTTGCACACCTTGGAGGCCAGTGCTGCCGCTTACTAATATTACTACTTAATTTTATATGTCCCCTTTAGCTGCCTCTTTACATTAGTAGAGTTTTTTTTTGTTTACAAATCCAAGTAACTACAATTTTCATCTCATTCTCTCATGTAAAAGACCATTTGTTTGCAAAGGCAATGTGAGAGTCCACTGAACAGCTTGTATATGAGTTACTCAGTAATTTCCTGTGTATTATCTGTATTATAAACTGCACAACATCGTTTTATGCCAATTAAAGTTGTATATTGACCGCACCTGTGTTATAACCGCAGTGCTGATAGTCTAATTAATCAAATCAGTGCTTTAATCAGAAAGAAGAATGATGCAATGTATTCATATTACATATTACTATGTATAGCCCTCCCCTGTAGCTATGATCAATTTTTCAGGTTACTGAGTACTGTCAGTATGAAATAAAGCAACAAACAAAATCGGTGCTACCTAGCTTGAGTTGCTGCAGCCTACAGCTAGCCATGCAGGCAGCTACAGTGCTACACTCTGGGATGTGTAAAAAAATGCTGGAATTATCCTTAGTAGGTGGGAAATTCTGTTAAAGTGCGTATGTCAGGTTAAAAAATATTTTTGACAAATGAAGGGACATGAAGAAAGATAGTAGTGAGTAGTGATTTTTCTTGAAAAATCAACTTTAAATACAATAAAACAATATTTACAGTTATTTTTATAACTGAATTTATGAACATTCCAGACACAGTGATGACCTCATAAGAGGGAGTCCAGCAAAGTTGAGCATAGTTTGTGGTGGTTATGGTTTTAACTGCATTTTCTTTTACACTGATAAGGCCAAAAATGTTCTCTATGACATACCAGTGGTTCATAAGCATGAGTCTGACTGGCAGGGACAAAGACGAATAGGCTACAAAATTTAGGTAAATCATGGCCATCAAATCATCAGTGAGAAATTGATTAGGGGTGTGAGTAGGATCGGATCACTATTAGTATGTATCATGGCTTCAAAATGGCAGTTGTGTCATTTGCCATCACATAGGCTTTCATATACAACAAGTTAAGTAGAATCAGTAAGCAAATTAATAGTCTGTCTATAGCTAACATTAGTTGATCAGCAGATGTAAAGAGCAAATGTGTGGTAGCACATATACACTAATGGTTTTATAGTCAGGTCTCTAAAGAAAAGCATATATGCCCATGGTTGGCTGAACAAAGACTAATGAGTTGCTTACTGATTCTTCTTAGTTTAGGCTATAATGGCCTATATGTGATGGCAAGTGACACAACTGGCCTTTTCAAGCATTGCTACTTACCCATAACCTCTTCATCACATTTTAAGATCAATAGCCTAATGGTTGCCAGTAAAGAAAAAAAGGTATCAGGATATTTTTATGTCAGGCAGGTAGTAGACCCTAGCATGACATACTGGAATGAAGTCATGTTTTTGGCCTCATCAGTGTAAAAAAACCTACTGTATGATCCCTTATCCCATGTGTTTTAATTGACCAACTTTGCTGGACTCCCTCTTATGAGGTCATCATTGTGTCTGGAATGTTTCCTGGAATGTTCATAAATTCAGTTATAAAAATAACTGTAAATATTGTTCTATTGTATTTAAAGTTGATTTTTCAAGAAAAATCACTACTCACTACTATCTTGCTTCATGTCCCTTCATTTGTCAAAACATTTTTTTAACCTGACATACGCACTTTAAAGTCTCTCATATCAATGGCCTAGTTCAAGGGCCCACAATCTTCTTACCAGTGGTGTAGGGTTGGCTGTTGTTCTGTCCACAGTTCTTCATCTTGACGGGAGACAGGCACGGAGGCTTGACCACCTTGTGCGTCCCTGTGCACCAGTAGGAGGTAGAGAAGGCCAACACCGACAACGCCAGGGCCAGAGAGGTCAGCGAGAGGGACAGGAGTGAGCGAGACCGGCGAGACATGTGCTCCAACATGGTGACACCCAGCGACAGTGAATGACCGAACAGACAGGGGCGATTAAACAGTAGACAAAGAAAAGCACCAAGACAACAAAGGTTTACAGAAGAGGTTGTGCAATATGGGTAAAATGGTGATCCCTTTATTGATGTTGATTTGTTTCTGTGTGTGTGTGTGTGTGTGTGTGTGTGTGTGTGTGTGTGTGTGTGTGTGTGTGTGTGTGTGTGCGTGTGTGTGTATGTGTGTGTATAAGAGATAGACAGAGGGCCGATCGTATCGTATGGATGGATTATGCGCTATAAGGAGAGTATTGCGGGAACAGATGAGATGAGGGTAAGAAGACTAATAGCTAGAAGCTATAGCCAAACAGAGCAAAGAAGGGGGAATGAAGAGATAGAACGTCACAGCCTAGGGTTAAAGGTCGGCGAAGCAGTGGAAGATAAAGAAGGGATTTAAGCAGAGTTGGAAGAGAGGGATGGATGGATAGAGAGACAGATGTATGGGTCAGGCCGAGAGATTCCCATTGACACTGCAGTCCACTTTGGCTCAGGCCAAAGGGCGTCCTGATGCCAAATTATCAATCCGATATTGGTTCGACCCAAGAGGTTAAAACAGTTGTCCAGTCATTGGGTGGGGCCCGCTTGGGAAGTGATGGGTTCAGCTTTGCTGGGAAGTGGTGTCGAAACAATGTGAGGAGGCATGATGGCAATGTGGGGGAAAAAAATAAAAAAGAAAGTGGACCAAGTTCATAGCTATTCCATCATCCTAGTTTCCCTTGAGTTCTGTCCCAGACAGCATGTTCCAGATCCACTTTCATAATCCCTTGTCTGTCCGTATAGAGACAGTTTTTCCTTCAGTTTTCATGCATTATTCCCACTCCACCTTCTTAGGGTTCTTGGAAAGATTAGAGAGAGTTTTACCAAACTGATTATTCCCACGTCTTCAGTCTACCTCTCATTCCTTTGTAATCCTTAAAGATATGAGTTAAGCACTTCAAGATAGGTGCATCTCTTTAATCCCCTGGGATCCTGCATGCATCCATTTGCGTCTTATGATAGGACCTAGACAAAACAAGATGCACAGAAAGACGTAAAGACGATGAAGCAGATTATGGTTCTTTGACAGAGAGAGAGGAAGACAGTATCCTTGAAATTGAGTCACACAATTGAATGAAATACAATCTAATCTCTTCTCTTTTAAACATGTCAGCTTTTACATCATATTTACTGTGCCTACAGAGTGCAAAACAGACAGCAACAAAAACGCCAACAACAACAACAAAACAACTAAAACAATTAATGGAGGTATGCAAGAAATTATTTCAAGCTCTTCTTTAACGAATGTTTAAACTGTTCATCCAGTGCAAATAGCTCACTGAGCTCACCAGCTCATTCCAGAGTTAGTAAGATACCCATGTGGTCAGTTTACAAATTTGACTTTAAAACATTTGCTTATAGTCAATAATAACCCTCCCGCCAAATGTGTGAGAGTCAGTGCCATCAGCATTTCTGTAACTCACAGGACTGGGCATAGACTCAGCTGCAGCCTCAGTCTGTCTGACTACTGGATACTACCAGTTGCCAACATCTCCAGATGCACGGCTGAATTGATGTTTATCTGAATGATCATTTCATCTGTTGAAAAGAAAGAAAGATAAACAAAACAAAACAAAACAAAACAAAAACATAACACTAGCATACCTCCTTGACTTTCATTTTGTCTCCTGTCTCCTCCTCTCCTTCTTTGGCCACTTTTCTCCTTCTCATTGTCTTCTTCTTCCTCTGTTTCTCTTGGGTGGCTTTCTGTCAGAAACCCACTCAGATTTGGCTTAATCCACACTCATCCATCTGTTCCTTCACTCCTCCCCCTTTCCCCCCCCTCTCTTTCTCCCACATCCCTTCTTCCATAGTAGGAGTACTCATCCAATCCCCTCGTCCCATGTGGTCCAGTGGTCGACCTCTCCCCCTTGATGTGATGATGATGTGTTTTAATTAAACTCGGAGAAGCTGGTGTGTGTGTGTGTGAGGGTCAGAGTGGAGGGGAGGCTTGTGGGAATCCCTGTGTGTCACAGTCTTATGTGACACACGGTGACCCGACCCCCCGCTCACACAAGTGCAGCAGATCAGATCAGTCCAGCGCAAGATCAGTCCAATCGCAGCCACGGCAACCCTGGGGAGGGGCAGAGTGGGGCCATCCCTGTGGACATCTGTCCACAGCTGTCCACCAATGACCCTCTACTCACTCACTCACTCACACTCACACACACACACACACACACACACACACACACACACACACACACACACACACACTCATTCACTCACTCACTAACCTCACTCACTCACTCACTCACTAACCTCACTCACTCACTCACTCACTCAGTCACTAACCTCACTCACTCACTCACTCACTCAGTCACTACTCACTCACTCACTCACTCACTCAGTCACTAACCTCACTCACTCACTCACTCACTAACCTCACTCATTCACTCACTCAGTCACTACTCACTCACTCACTCACTCACTCACTCACTCACTAACCTCACTCACTCTCTCACTCACTCACTCAGTCACTACTCACTCACTCACTCACTCACTCATAACCTCACTATCTGTGCAGCCAGATTTTTGAGGATATGCATTATGCAAGAAACAATTGCAAGCCCTTCTTGAATGAAGGTCCAGGCTGTTAAGTGTAAATACAGTAGATTGCACCAGCTCATTTTAGACTCTCCATCTTACCAATTTACAAAGTAGGAAAGTGAGTGCCATCACAGGCATCCATACAGTGCCTATAAAAAGTATTCACCCCCTTGGATATTTCCCCTTTTATTGCTTTAATAAAAGGAATCTTTGTCAATTTAATTTGGCCTTTTTAAAAAATAATTTACAAAAATCTCCTCTTTAATGACAAAGTGAAAGCAAAGTTCTACAAAGTAATGTTAATTAATTAAAAATATATAATGCAAAATAATATTTGCTTTACAGGCACTGTACATACATAATATCACTGTAAGAAACAGACCTTATTGCCTTTTGTTCTAGTTTGTAAGTAAATATAAATCAAATAATCATAAAGACATGATAAACTAGGGGAAAAAAACAATTATCTCTGTTTGTTTTTCATCTCACAAACTTGTAAAATTCAATTGACAACTTAAATATTTAATTATTTGTATCAGTGCAAGAATCACGAAGTTCACTGGTAGAATCATCAAGAATCATCAAGTCTTTCCTTAAGTTTCCTTAAACATAACTGGTAACACTTTATAATAACTACACACAATTCATCATTTATTAAGCCTCTGTTACTTATTAGTTAATGGTTTGTTCATCATTAGTAATTTCTAATTTATCATCAGTAAAGCATTTGTTCACAAATTTATAAATAGTTTGTTCATAGTAAATAAGTTTATATCTTAAATATGTTTATACATTATTGTTAATACTTGGTGGTGGAAAGCTTGTCACTGTGGTGAGGAAGTGTGGTCATAATTATGTGTGGTGTGTGTGTGTGTGTGTGTGTGTGTGTGTGTGTGTGTGTGTGTGTGTATGTGTGTGTGTGTGTTCTGTAATGGTCTGTGGCAAGACCATGTGCCATGTTGTTGCAAGTTTCACGGATTTGGGAATGTCTCAGTGACTTTTTTTCTAGATACAGTATTTAAGAGACAATAACACCCCCCCCCCCCCCCCCCGTGTCCCAATCTAACCAACGTAATGAGTCGAAGAGGGCTTGTGAGTGTGTGTGTGTGTGTGTGTCCGTGTGTGTGTGGGTAACACTTTATAATAACTACACACAATTCATCATTTATTAAGCCTCTGCTACTTATTAGTAATACTTAATAAATGATGCAATAATATGTTTTTGATTAAGTAATATTTCCATTATTTAACAGTTGTTACATATACATGCACTAATGATTAGTTAGGGTGAGGATACATATTTTATAAACCACTCCCTAATACTATAACTAATAATTAACTCAGAAGTTACAAGTGGTTAGTTAATGATATTTTGTGAGCTCATCTAAAGTGAGGACGTTTTATGCCTTGCAACACATTTACAAATGAGTAATAAAGTTTACACTTGCATTTATTCATTTAGCCGACACTTTCACCCAAAGCGACTTACACATGTCGATGAAATTAAAGGGCAAGGCCACATTGGTGAACGCCGGGGTTTGAACACCCAACTTTATGGGTTACTGCATGTTAACCCGGCTCCCTATCCACTACACTACCTCTGTCCAGTGGTATTACAACCATCAATTCAAAAATATAATATAGATATGCGTGTTTACTATGAACAAACCATTTTTAACTGTGTGTAAACATGATTTACAGATGAGAATTAATGTAGGAATAATGCTTTACAAATGAAGAATACAGCATTTAATAATAATTTACTGATGTTTAAAAACAGTGTGTAGTAGAAGAAAACAGAAACTGTTGCATAGTTGTAGGGGTTTCTATCTGGGCCAAGGTAGTGTAGTGGATAAGGAGCTAGCATGCAGTAGCCTGAAAAGTTGGGGGTTCGATTCCCGGCTTTCACTGTTATGTCAATGGCCTTCAATTTAATTGACATGTGTACGTCGCTTGTCTGCTAAATCAATGAATGTAAATGTAATCTTTACAACTCATTTGAAAATGTGTTGCAAGGCATAGAAAGTCCTCACTTTAGATAAGCTCACAAAATATCATTAACTAACCACTTGTAACCCCTGAGTTAATCATGAATTATAGTATTAGGAAGTGGTTTATAAAATATGTATCCTCACCCTAACAAATCATTAGTGCATGTGTATATTGCATAATTTATTAAGTATTAACAATAATTCATAAACATATTTTAGATATAGGCTTATTTACTATGAACAATCCATTTATAACTGTGTGTACAAATACTTTCTTTATGAAAATTAACATAGGAACAATTCTTTACAAATGATGAACAAAGCATTTTGTAATAGTTTGCAACTGGTTTATAATAAGAAAATGATTTCATTATAAGTGGTTGTTTCATTACTTATTAAGTATAAATCATGTACTTACAAACATATTTTTTGGATAGGCTTATTTACTATGAACAAACCATTTATAATTGTGTGAACAAATGCTTTACTGATGATAATTTATGTATGAACAAGAAATTACTAATGATGAACAAACCATTAACTAGTAAGTAACAAAGGCTTAATAAATGATTAATTGTGTGTAGTTATTATAAAGTGTTACCAAATATGTAATTTCAACTAAATTTCATGAGTTAACACTAAAAAAAAGTCAGATTTCTTTACAATTTTCTGGTTTTGAAGTCAACATATTATGATATTATAACATATGAAGAACATGACAACAAACAGTATAGCCTTGTCACTGTCACTTGTATTTTATTTCCAGGTTACATTTCAGTAAGGATTGATATGTGATATCTATTTAAGAATATGTTGACTGGGGCTGTGTCATTCTGGGAACAAACTTCCACTACACTTTCAAGTCAACATATTTATTTCAACTGATGATCCTATTTTGAAACAACATGCAAATGAATCAAGTTAAATTAATCGAATTGAACTAATTGTGATTAGTTAAAGTCACATTTACTAAAAATTATGTTGTATTGACAAAGAAGCCTTAGTTGATCAAACTTTTCTGATTTAGAATATTAGAGTGTAAATAGAACATTTGTTGGATTAATTTGGATTTTCGAGTTATTTTTTAGACTTTTTTTTGTAAGTTGTACCAACTTAAGTGTGCCTTACTGACAATTTTGAGTCCTTGTTAGTTGTGCCAACTTAAGTCAAACTAAAGTCCTCCAGGGGCGATTCTAGATCTAGAGCTTTGCTGGGGCACAGGCCCCCAACTCCCAATACATAAAAAAAAAAAAAATGTGTGTGCAATATGCTAGGCTACAAGCTTCAAAATCATTATTGTCACGGTCATACTAGGACCAGCACTCTCTCCCTCAATTGTTGTAGCAGCCACTATCCAGCGACATTCAAACACATAGGCATAAGTAGGCCTATAGGTACTCACTGCATGAATTTAATAGGCTTTCCTACTAACACAAGGGAAGCTTATTTTTAGTCAAAATTGAGATATACTTCCCTCCCAGGCAAGGGTCCTATAGTCATCCTGGCAATACTGCAGTTCTTTGTAGCTTAAATAGCCTACTAAAGCCTTCATACTGACTTTTGGTGATAATTTCCAAATGTAGCCTATAATAATCTGCACAGAATCAAAGTAGCCAATATTATAGGTTACTCTGATTCTGTGTAGATTATTATAGGCTACATTTTCAAATGCAGCAAACTTATTTAAGTTTGCCATTAAACCATAGATCAAATCACAGCACTGGCTACCGACATAAATGTTAATGTTACCGTTAATGTGGGCAATTATCATACCTCCCTCGTCCTCCTCATCTGTCCTCACTGTTCCTCTCCCTCTGCCTCTGTTCAGGAAGAATTTTCTGATGTCCATCTCTGAATAGTTTATTAGAAGGCTATGTTTAGTTTTAGGACAGCCTCACAAACAGTATAGGCTACTTTTACAGGACTCTCTCTACAGTATAAGTAAATCATTATTAATTCTCCGCATGTGTGCATGCAGCCTACGCATGGTGTGAGTGTGTGTGTGAGGGAGAGAGCACAAGCTGGTAAACTGTTGCTAAATTTAGGCTACAATGATGCTAAGCATTGAAAATCAGTCTCTAACAGCGATCAACTTGTCATTTTTTCTGTCAAACAAGTTGTGAATTTGTTGTAACATTAAAACAGGGGACGACTTACTCTGCGCTCAAAGTGATGTGATGAGCTCCAGCGGTTTCCACTGTACAACGAAACACTCGGAAGAATCATGTGAACGATTTTCATTGGTTGTTGCGTTCAATCTTACCCAGCTACAGAGGTGCTATTTCCTGATTGGCTATTATGACCCCTTTCTTTTTTTCCATGTTTATTTTTATTGGCTGGTAAGTGACAGGCTCGAGTCATGACTAAAGCAGGCACGGAGATGCGCTCATAAATGCCGTTTCCAGCAAGAGCAGCGCTAGAATTTTACTGGGGCACTGGAGACTTTTACTAAGGCACGTGCCCCAGTGAATAAGGTCTAGTGATGCCCCTGAAGTCCTCCTTAATTACAATACCGAGACCTTCGATTAGTTGGTATTAATAGATATGGAAGCATTTGATTCAACTTGAATATTTGAGTTATTTACTTGTCATCACTAAACAAAAAAAACAGTCAAATAGGTTGACTTTTTTAAAGTAAAATCAGACAATTTGTTTTACAGTGTACATTTATCCACTTATTTTTTACGTGTTCCTTCAATGAAACAAATACAGATTACCCCTGGCAGGGGGAAAATAGATAGGCCTCTATGATATAATAACAAGAAATAAATTCTAATCCAATGTACAACATGGCAAAGCAGATAATAGAAGAACAAAACAATTTCTTATCTACAGAAATGTCTGTCATATTTAGTTCATGAAGAACTCAAGAATAAGAACAAACAAAATGTAAATTCATGACTCAAGTGAAAGTAAGCACCAGGTTGCCAAAAGTTTCTCTGACACCAAAATTGTTTTTCTGTTTCACAAGGAGCCCTTATATAAGAACACACTTATACAAGGTGACACATATGCAGTTAAAACTATCCTATGCTTTAGTTAGCATGCAAATGTGGAGATACGCTAATGTGCAGTATGTAAAATTACCAAATATTTTTTGGCATCTGGTAGGCTAAGGATCATGTTTCTGTGGTAAACCTAGATCAAGATGATCTAACGAGTGTAATTAAATTTGTATTGCATATGTAAAGATTAATATAAACATACATTACATACAATATGTGCAGGCTCACAGTTACACACGCACAGACACCCACATAATTGACAACCGTCTCCAGTGTGTCACTTGTCCAGTTTATTTCTCAATTGTGCACTTTCACAGGGAAACAACACTGCTTTGACATACCTGGTAAAATAAATATATTATTTTTTTAAATATAAAACCAACTCATATTTCTGACTATATATGTATACCATCAATAACAATAACAACAGACATCAACACAGACCACCCCTCAGCTGAAAAAGAGAACAGAACTGCACAGAGAATGTCCTCCAATGTATTATTGTTTGTTTGATTGCATCATGTCATTGCTTTTCTTCAGTCTGAAGCCACAGGCACTCCGATCAACCAATATGATGGCCTACTGGTTTGATTGATAAGGAAAACAGCTTTTCAAACTTACAGGGGGATATTTCAAGTACGTGGTTTAGTGGCAATCCTGGGTAAGTTAACTTAGAGTAAGTAGTAAACCTCCCAATAGAAGAGCTGTATGGATTAATTCTCCTTACAAAACAATGCCATAGGGCTCTTGTTGTCGGAGGTTTACCACTTTCTGAGTTAACTTATCCAGGTTTGTCACTAAACCATGTACAGTACTTGGAATACCCCCCAGATGACATAACAATCCAACAATTGAAATAAATAAACAAACAAGTAATAAATAAGTAATTAAATAAATAAATACATAAATAGCAAACCAGGCTATTGTCCCATCTATCTGTCAGAACTGCATGATAATGCAATGCATGATTGGAATGTTCCAGAAGCAAGACAAAACAGCAAAAGTCTGTTTAACAAGTTTTTCCTGTGGCTCCTACAAACCTGTGCTTATTTGCAACCTTCTCTCTAAGCTACAGAATCATCACTTCAATATATCTGTCCATGAAACAAATATCGAACATAACAAGATAAAAAAAAAACATAATTAACTGATATGATTTCACTCATCTGAAGAGTAGCAAGCCCCATGGTGGTCGGATGACTGATGTGCACTATTAGGCTAGCTGCTGCATGGAGCTATGCTCTTTCCGTCATCTGATGTCAGCCATGATCTCTGACCTGACAATGCTTGAGGAACCAAAGTCTTTTTTTTTTTTTTTTACTGAAACAGTGGCTTTGTGTAGGTCCGTCTCTGGGGGCGAGTCACATCTGAAGAGACCCTCCCAAAGTTCTTGACTCAACTGAGGAGCCTGAAGGTTTACACTGATGTCAAAGGGAGGAGGGCATTTCACATACATCCAAACCCCCCCTTTCACAATTCACATCCTCCAAGAATGAAAATACAGCACGGGGAGGATTAAGGGCTTCTACACACAGTTGCGTTCCATCAACGCATGCCAGTGGGTTTTCCCGACGGTAGCTATGCAAATGACTTCAGGTGTAACCGTAATCTGATTGGCTGGTGCCGTCCGTCGATTGGCTTGATTGGCCGGTGCCGTCCATCGGTGCAGCAACAGCTGAACGTCTCAACGCCAGCGACGGGAGCAACGCGACGCAACGGACCCACAATTCAGTTCGGCAACGGATGACATAACCCCATGTAAAGTGAACTGGATGCGTCTCCAGCACTGCAACGCAACTGTGTGTAGGAGCCGTAACTAAACAGAAAGGCTCTACATCATTCTCTCACTCTTCCTCTCTCTCACACACACACACCTGTTCAGTCAGCCTACACATCCACTCTACTGAGGGATTCAACAGACATGCATTTCCTTCCTCCAGATGAAGGTAAAGACCACATATGCACATATTATGCTTCTTATTGACTTTTATATAGTGTTTTTGTAATCTCCAAACATCATGTATATCTTACAGTAAAGTATATCACACATACACTGGAGGCTTGCAGGTGCAGCATCAGGGTTGATAGGTGGTGGGGGATGGGTGGGTGGGTAGTTCATAAGATATGGATGACAGGATATGATGTATACAACATTCATAGGATATGGATGTCTTCAGATGAGGAAAGGGTTGTTTGTGTTTGCACCAGTTACAAACATGCCAACACCACCACCACATGGCGGCTGAGGAGGTGGAACAGGCATCCTCATCCCAGTCTGCATTGGGGAACCAGCCATGCCACTGGGAGACCCTCCGTAGGGAACCCCTTGCCTGATGGGTGCCACCATCCCAGCTCCCCAGAGGGGGGACGAGGCATGAAATCCCCCCATGGGGGTGAGGTGGTGACGCGGCACCCCCTGGGGGACGAGTGGGGTATAGCTGGATGCACCTGCGAGCCTGGTGCTTAGGGGTTGGAAGCGTTTTGGGGTGACGGGATTGAAACCAAAAGGGCTGTGTGCCACAGGGGTGGTTTGGTTGACCCCTTCTTTACTAGGCATGGTTAAATCCAGGGACAACCCATCTAGCCATGCTGAGAGGCCTGGGAAAATGGAGGGAGAGAGGGAACAAATACGAAACAAGAGGGGAGATAAAGGGGGAGATGGGATGATGATGATAGATGGGTAGGGATGAGCGTAAAGGAGGGAGTGAGAGAGAGAGAAAGAGAATGGGCAAGAGAGAGAGAGAGCGAGAGAGAGAGATGGGAAGACCAATGAGGATGACTTCTACACAACTACATCTACCCAGGGAGGGTCACATGACTTTTTACCTGCTATAAGGTACATCTACTTCAGAGTCAAATACATAGGGAAGGGGTTGGAAAATCACAAGCACTTAGTTTGAAATTAATGGCTGAAGGAGTATACTTCTCCCTCATCTCTCGCTCTCTCATTCTCTCCCTCTCCGGTTTACTCTTCCTTACCCTGGGGAGCTTTCGTCTTTGCTCCTTCTGTTAGGTTCCCTGCAAAACAAAGCAATGGCCAGATGCTGTTGTGATTTCACTCATTATTTCCATCTAGCACGTTAATTCTATTCTAGCACATTAATCTTGATTCCTAAGATTCTTGTGGACTGAAAAAAGATCATAAAAAACAAAAATGCACCTCAATCAGTCCTCAATCAGGAATATAAGCCAACTATGTGTGTCTGGCAGAGCAGGAACAGTGTTGGTTTTTCTCAAATAATGTGAAAAGTTACAAACCATTATTAGCACTTATGGTTGGCGTTCCCCAAGCATCTGTAGAGCCTCCACCTCCAAAGGGGTCACCACTGGGGCTGGTGGCGGCAACTGGAGGATCCCCCCATGGGTCGTTTCCACTAGGAGGAGAAGTGGCTGTGGAGATTCAACTGATTAGCACCTCATAAGGTTAACACAGCTTAAACCTAGCTGTTAGCATATTTTGAGACATGACATTAAGGCTCTCAAGTCCTGTGATTCTAGAGACATACTTTCAAGGTAACAAGAAACAGTTGAGGAATAACCACTGCATTATGTATTATCCAAGGGTTACTTGGCTAAAATATTACTGATCAACAAGGAAATGTTAAGTGTCCAAATGTAGCATAGGACTGGAACAGAGCTGTGAAGCTAATATTGCTAACATATTGGATAGCTTTGAATAACAATTACTGATTGACAAAACATGCTTGGCTGATTATGAAAACATTTAAGTTGCATAAAATAAGTATGTTCCTATCCCATAACCATGCAGAGTAGATGGAAAGTGTAAGCTTACTCGGGATTTAGCAAACTGCACATTTAATACAAACAAAACATACAAGCTGGTGTACTGGAAGAATCTATTAACAGATAAGCAGCATCATATAATCTAAAATGGTGGGTGGTATGATGTTAAACTTGCTAATATGCTACTGCAGACATTTTACCTGGGGCACCCCAAGGGTCACTGTCTGCTTTCTTGCCATCACCAAATGGGTCGCCGGGGGACAATGCTGATGCCCCATCCCCAACTCCACCCCAGGCGTCTGCCTTGGTCTGTGGGGCCTCTGCTGGTGCGTCCCATGGATCTGGTTTGGTAACTGGTGCTTCTACCGGTGCATCCCAAGGATCTGACTTGGTTTCAGGTGCTTTTGCCGGTGCGTCCCATGGGTCTGATTTGGTTTTGGGAGGCTCTGCTGGTGCATCCCATGGGTCCAGTTTGGGTTCTTGGGACTCTAAGGGTGTATCAAATGGGTCTGGTTTGGGTTCTTGCACCTCTGTTGGGACGCCCCAAGGGTCAGAGCTGGCTGGGGCTGCGTCAGGTGAGGTTTTGGCAGCGGGTGTATCCCATGGGTCTGATTTAGCCGGTGGAGATTCCACGGGTGCATCGAGTGATGCCCCCCATGGGTCGCTGCTGGCCGGTGCAGAATCGTTTGGGACAATGTCTGATCCTCCACCAAAAGGATCACTGGTGGCAGGGGTATCTTTGGATGGGGCATCTACTGTGATGCCTGAATCACCCCATAGATCATTGCTGACAGGGGCAGAATCTTTTGTGGTGTCACTTGCTCCTCCATCCCAAGGGTCGTTCGCTACAGGTGCTTCTGTGGATGGCACATCTCCGGATATGCCCCATGGGTCGTTGCTTACAGGGGGAGACAATTTTGGGGCAATGTCTGACCCACCACCAAAAGGGTCATTTGTTGCAGGAGCTTCCTTTGATGGGGCATCTTCTGCAGCACCCCAAGGGTCATTGCTAGGTGGAGGAGATTCTTTCGGGGCAAAGTCTGATCCCCCACCCCAAGGATCATCACTTGCTGGAGTATCTTTTGATGGGGCATCAACCGAACTACCCCAAGGGTCGTTGGTGGTGGGGGGAGATTTTTTGGGGGCAGTGTCTGATCCCCCACCCCAAGGATCATTACTTGCTGGAGCATCCTCTGATGGGGCATCTCCAGCACCACCCCATGGATCATTGCTAGCAGGTGCAATCTCCTTTTGCGCACTGTCAGCTCCTCCACCCCAAGGATCATTAGTTGCAGGAGCCTCTTCAGATGGAGCAGCCTCTGATCCCCCACCCCAGGGATCTTTGCTGGCAGCAGCTGGTTCACTTGCACCTCCCCAGGGGTCATTTTTAGCTGAACCGTCATCCTTTGGAGGTTCGGAAGGGGCGCCCCACGGGTCTGAGCCAGAGGGTGGTGCAGTGGTGGCCCCCTGCTCCCATAGGTCTGGTTCCGTATCACCCTCCTTTGCCTGGAGACAAATAGAAAAGGATCAATTGAATAGAAGGTAGAAGGTAGAAAGAAAGAAAGAAAGAAAGAAAGAAAGAAAGAAACAAACAACCAAACAAAGACAGTGTGCACGGGAGATGACACCATATAGGAACCACACCAAATGCCAGACATTTTGAGTATCAAGCAAGGCAGGGGTAGATTCATGTATTTAAACCTGATAAGATGCCCTATAATTTGGGGAATTGCAAACAAAATCTCTGTGCTATTCATAACTTGAAGGTTCTAACTGGGCAATACTTGAAAGAGCTTTATAAAAAACAAAAGGGACATATATGATTGTACCCGTCGCTCCTCTGCTTTCTTTTTCTCCTCTTCCTTGCGCCTCTCTTCCTTCTTGGCAGCCATCTCGGCCATGAGTTCGGCCACTGAAGGGATGTTATCCAGCTTGGGGAGGCCAGTGTAGGGTGCGATCACTGGCTTTTCTTTCTCTGCTGCTGCTTCTGTCGCAGCTACAGGTAGAAATTGGACAATGGTTATAGAACTTTAGCAGTTAGGATTAGGAAACAAAAATATGAGTATAGTACAAAGTACAAAACACTAGCATTTTCGCAGTCATGTAGCAGGATATGGCTTGTCACTGCTAAGTACCTGTGATTGCCTTTGCTAGTTTAACAAATATAAATACTGTGTACATACGAGGTACAAAGTTAGGCTTTTTATATTCATGTAGCAGGATATGGCTAGTTGCTGGAAAGTACATGTGATGGGCTTTACTAGTTTAACAAACAAACTGTATGTAGATAGAGATAGATAGATAGATACTTTATTGATCCCTAGGGGAAATTCAAGGTCACAGTAGCATACAGACAACATACACACACACATTTACTTACTAACAGCAGAAAAAGTAATTAAAAAGTATATAATATAAAAAACACAACTAAACAGGACTGTAGAAGATAAAGAATATACAAATATACTAAAATACAAATTATACTAAATAAAACTTAATCTAAATCAATTCTAAAAAACAGTATCCACATAGTGGGTGATTAATCAATCAGGTGCGCTTGCAATGACTGAAGCAGGGACTGAGCCTGTGGTCCTCGATCTGTGCATAAGGTAAGGTAAGGTGCTCTTTGTGAATGAGTGTCATGGTGATGGTGCAAATGAGCAGTGTTGGGAACGTTACTTTAAAAAAGTAATTAGTTATAGTTACTCACTACTTGTTCCAAAAAGTAACTGAGTTAGTAACTGAATTACTCTGTGATAAGAGTTACTCGTTACCAGGGAAAGTAACTATTTGCGTTACTGTTACAAAAAAAAAGTTGCTAGAATTTGGATTTTTTGAGGTTTGAGCAGCCAGTTGAAATTAGTAGAACAGACAGGTGTTTGGTACGGAGCCCAGGAGAGCTCACTTTTAAGTGATATTTTTTCTGGTCGTGATAATTTGTGAGCACGTTTTCCTTTAATTGAGCCCTCGAAAAAATAAAACGTGAGCACGTTTTTCTTTTAATTGAGCCCTCGAATTAATAAAACGTGACCCCGTTGTAGGCCTAATTTGAGCTCTCGAAATATGTATTTCGTGCTCACATTTAGTAATTCCCGACATTTTCTCACCGCTCGCTGTGCTGTGGTGGCAACTTCGTGTTACCTTGGCATGGGCTAGGCCTACAGCTGTCTGCGACAGTTCATATTGGTAATGTGATGATAACCGCAGCTAATTAAAGCCTTTGGGTGGTCAGGATGGTTTATAGCGGAATTCTACTCTTTGTAGCAGGGGCACCTGTGGTGTCAACCGCCAGCTATGGAGACCCATAATGGGGAAATTCTACTAGGCTACTCGGGCTCTGTTGTAATGACCGGTTTCCACTACCTCTTGGATTGTTGACTACGTTAACTGTGAGGTCTAGAAGGCAATCGAAGCACACACAGCGACAAGCTCCCAAACAATAATACCCACCCAATACAAGAAGGTTCCCTCTAGCGCCCGATGGGCCTCACCATATAACCCACCCGCACACCGATATGATGCACACAACGAGGTAAGCTTTGATACGGACTATGAAACGGGAGACATAAACAGTAGCGTTCACGATGCTCAGCTTCTCAGGCTATGTAGCCCAGCTCACACCGTTCGCGATAAACACCACAGCTCTGCATAAACTTGGACCTTAACAAACACTCAAAACTTCGGCAAACATTCAGCTGGACGAAGATGGCAAGGGGCTTGTGCAAACACACACAATCATCTGCTCTCCCACCTATAGCCTACATAACAGGCTATATCCAGGTGCACTGCAATCAATGAGATTCCCCCTATGTCACTACAAGCGACACACCTCCCGGCGTCATTCCCGGGGATACCCCTTGACACCACACTACATTTTTGTGCACACAATTTAATTTCTTCGAGCCCACGTTTTAATTATTCGTGGGTGCGTTTTAGTAGATCGAGATCTCGAATATACTATAACGTGCTCATGTTTACATGTGTCAAGACAATATTGAGTGCACGTTTTACAAATTGTGGCCACGTTTAACGGCGTTGTAACGATGAGAAAAATA
Organism: Alosa pseudoharengus; assembly: GCF_046254945.1. Classification (NCBI taxonomy): domain Eukaryota; kingdom Metazoa; phylum Chordata; class Actinopteri; order Clupeiformes; family Clupeidae; genus Alosa; species Alosa pseudoharengus. The sequence goes on from NW_027468685.1 coordinate 9,456,930, forward strand.
ATTAGTTAGATTACCCCGTTACTGAACAAATAACGCCGTTCTTTTAAACGGCGTTATTCCAAACACTGCAAATGAGTAAGTCAAACGAGTAAGTCAAACAGTGCAACATGTATATGATGTATGTATATGAGAACAAAGTAGTATTTGTACAGTCATGTAGCAGGATGAGGATAGTTGCCACTAAGTACCTGTGGTTGCCTTTTGTAGTTTATCTTTGTGTTTCATGGCCATTTCTCGCTCTTCCTTGAGCTTCTCTGGATCCTCAATCAACACCAGCACAATCTTTGCTTTCTCTCTGATGGTAGCACCCTGTGAAAAGAACAGTTGACATCACCATATTAACCATGACTTCACAATGTGTGTGTTTTCATGAACAGTATGTATGTGTGTGTGTGTGTGTGTGTGTGTGGGTGAGTGAGAGTGAGAGCACTATGGAATTAGGGCTCGGATTCAGGTCATATTGTGTCACATCTCCCGCACCTGGTCTTTGCCGTCTTTGTCTACGGCGCGGAACTCGGTAAGAGCTTTGACCACATGGACGTTCTCCTGGCTGGCAGTGACCACTCCATCTGCGCCCGTCTTCAGCAGATACTCCAACAACACAACAGACTGACAATGTGGAAGAGAGAGGGAAGAGGAGGAAGGAACGGAGACATGAGTAAATTTCAATCACATGGCAGAAGGCAGAAGCACACACACTTGCCAGATTTTTTGTCTCGTGTGTCCTATAACCAAAGCCAGTAATAAAATGGAATAAAAACAAGTAGTGAAAACAATGTGAAGTACATTTGATCTAGGCATTGTTATTTATGTGTGTGTGTGTGTGTGTGTGTGTGTGTGTGTGAGACTATGTACTGTATGTTTATGTAAAACATGAAAGTATGAGTGTGTGTAGGTGTTTGGTGTATTTTAAGCAGTGTAAATGTATGTGTGTGTGTGTGTGTGTGTGTCAATGTTCATGCTGTGCCCACCAAGACCGTTGATATCTGAGCCACTGATGCTGTTGGACCCAGGGGCTAATTGCATTGAGGCAGCTCTTCAATCATGAATAATTTAAAGCCACATCAACATACTAAGTGCCCTGCCATGACCCATGCATAGCAAGCCCATGTGGAGACAGACCGTTTACAAAAGCTATAACAACACTGGCAGTTACTGTTTACTGTTACTGACGTCAGGGCAACAGCAGCAGGCTGTATTACGTCCATAGTCCTCTATGGTAACATAAAGGGCAGATGGATTATGCTCTTCGCCAGCTGTAGGTATGTGTAGAGATGAGGATTTTTACATTTAATGAGTGGAGGTTTTCTTTGCAAAACGCACGTTTGCCCATACAATGCAATAAATACATTCAACACAAAAAAGTGGGGCTGGGTTGTTCTGTTTCCATAGTAACAAAGCTTTCTCCTCTCTTCTTCTGTCATCTTCCTCTCATTTCCTTCTACTTCTCTCTTTTCCATTACCTGGTTCTGGGGCTGAATGATTTTGGGGAAAATATCTATTTTTTCCTTACAGATATTGGTAAAAGTAGGCTACTGATTGATGTAGTATTAATTGCCACTAATTAATTGATAATTAATAATTAAGGTCTCCTCTGCATTGTAGCTTGAATGTTATTCCTTATTTTTGTAAGTCGCTTTGGATAAAAGCATCTGCTAAATTAATACATGTAAATGTACTGTAGATATTGTGATTGCAATTTGATTTCTAATCAAGATTCTAGTCAAGATTCAGTTCAATATTCACAACGTACCGGTAATACGTTTAAAAATAAGTCTGCTGTACATTCATTGTTTTGGTGCCTATGGTGCTTTTTAAAATGTTGATACATGTTCACAGTGTTGCCACAGGAAGTAGCAAAATACTCACAAATAATGAGTTGTAAGCTGTAATACTAGTTATGGCTTTGGTAATTGTATTATAGCTTAAATTGCTATTTTGATTAAAAATCGATTAATCTTTCAACCCTTCCTGGTTCCAATATTATGCTATCTTGACATCTGTTCATAGCCATCATAGCCTTTGGACATATTGTAATGACTATCTGTTGTTACTGACATCTGTGGGTGATAGTATCTAGATAGTTATAGACTAAATGTAAGTGTAATCTCTAGAAATATATGTAGAAAGCCATAGAAATATATGGTGACAGCAGTGATCTGCTACAACAGCAGTATCCTTGAGCACATCAAGTAGGGCAGGGTGCTAACAACATCGGGGTCAGGAACATTGATGGGCAAAGTCTTAAGTGTAACTAAAGCTAGACAAAATGTATTTGCTAGTTTAACACCATGGGCAAGGCATTAAAGCGCCAACATTGATGAGTCAGCTCAATGCTTCCATGTACCACACAATGCCTGTATTTGCTTGATAACAGACTTTGCACTTTGCCCACCTAACAGATTAGGGCCCCAGGTGTTAAGACAGTCATGATATTTATCTACAGCCCACAATACAGCACACTGTATTCATCTGAACTCGTTTGGCTTTGACAACTCGGCCACACACTTTATTCCTCTCAACTACTCTGTCTCCTGTCTTACTTTTTCAACATATCACTCAATTCTCCTCTCTGTATCTATTCAAATCAATTCAATCAGACTTTATATATAACCATAACCATACAGTGTCAGTAAAAATTTGAATCTTCTCAAGGTGCTTTGCACAGCCCTGAACCTCCAAGATAAAGCACTAAGGTGACTGTTGCAAGGAAAAACACTTTTAAATGGATGAAACAGCCCTGAACCTCCAAGATAAAGCACTAAGGTTGGGGTGAGTCATTGAACTGTGGTCTAGTAATAACCTAAACCAGTCTCCTCTTGAACCTAGAGTTTAGAACTAGACTGTTCCCGCACAAGCACAGGCCCTTCCCTCGTCGTGCGGGTTACACAAGGAAAAACACTTTTAAATGGATGAAACAGCCCTGAACCTCCAAGATAAAGCACTAAGGTGACTGTGGCAAGGAAAACACTTTTAAATGGATGAAATAGCCCTGAACCTCCAAGATAAAGCACTAAGGTGACTGTGGCAAGGAAAACACTTTTAAATGGATGAAACACTGAGCAGAACTCAGCTCATTAAGGGGGTTATTTGATGTCTGTAACTCTCTTTCTTTTAAATCTCTCACTCTGCCTCTGTCCCGTCACAACTTTTTACATTACATTACATTACATTACATTACATTTGGCTGACGCCTTTATAGCCAAAGCGACTAACAACAAGGTAAACAGTTTAAAGCTTTTTAAAACAATTCTCTCAACAATTCTAGAAAAATTGAAAAAAATTTAGAAGGTAAAGTACAATAAGAAAAAGTACATTAGTGAGTGCTGTTTTTATACAGTCAAGTGTCAGTTCTCAGGTGGTAAGTGCTATAATTAGCAAGTGTAGTTGTAAGTAGTGCTACGAGAGGACATATTCTCTGAAGAGCTGGATCTTCAGGAGTTTTTTGAAGATGGCATAGAACACAGTGGTCGTCTGTGTTTCTCTTTTCTGCACCTCTTCTCTTCTCTCCTCTCCTCTCCTCTCCTCTCTCTCCACTGAGCTCACCTTGTACACGTGCCTCCAGTTCTTGGCGACGTCGTTGAGGCGCTTGAATAGCATGCTTGTGATTTCATTGCAGGCCACCACGTTGTACGTCAGGTCTGAGATGTCGGACATCTGGGAGCTGGAGGGGCCCCAGGGGTCGTTAGAGGTGGCCTCTCGGACCTGGCAGCAGCAGGAGGGAAAAGAGAGATATGTCGAGTCATGGTCTGAAGCAGCAGGAGGGAAAAGAGAGATATGTCGAGTCATGCTCTGAAGCAGCAGGAGGGAAAAGAGAGATATGTCGAGTCTAGGGCTGTAACGATACTCCAACCTTACGATTCGGTTTGTATCACGATTTTTGACCCACGGTTCGATACGAATCTGGATTTTTTTTTTTTTTTTATTTGGGGGGGGGGGCTAGACATTTTATTAAATAACATTTTAATAGCCTCCTTTAGATTAGAACACCAGAGGATTACAATATAATATATCTATTATTTTATATCCTGATATAAAAATATTTTTCTGAATGACTGATATTTATGACAGCACACTTTATGCAGATTGGCCTATAGCCTAGGCCTACTATTTTTTATTACAACTCTACCTCTTTAATTCAGCTGTCTGGTTGAAGCCTGGAAATATTGTAAACAAAGTAGCATAGTTGGCTAGCTTAGCCTATCATAGTCTACTGATTGGACTGTTCAGTTTCCCCATGTGTGTTTAAGGTTCAAGGTAATACTTGTTCTCCTTGGGACAGGCCCTTTTGGGAAACGTTGGTATTGAGATGATCAGTCAACTTCAATGCAAGAGTTTTAAACAAATATGTGCAGCATGCTAATGATGCTAAGCGGATTTAATAGTAATTTAGCTAGTCGTCTATGCTTCCTTGCTTTCACGATTGTGAATGTTTTATTTAAGTCGCTGTTCATTGAGCAGGAGAGGGAGGGAGCGCGAGAGAGAGCGGGGAAAGGAGAGGGGGTTTACTTCTATACTGTTTGTACTTCTGTACTTCTATACTGATAAAGTTGCACACATAGTCTACAATGAAAGCAAGGAGAGGTATGAAATTATTATTTATTTATTTATTTGTTTTTGGACAACGTAGGCTACCGATAAGTAAAGCGGGAGTTGTGGGTTGCTTTTGCAGCCGCCTAAGCTGCAAAGCACTGCGTGAAACACTAGAAAGGGTGTGTCGCGATTCTGCCTTTTCACACTGCGACACAGTATCGTGGATATGAATGTCGCGATTTCGGTTTCGAATCATATATCGTTACAGCCCTAGTCTAGTCATGCTCTGAAGCGCTGATGCCAGATGCAGGATTGGCCACGCTGTATGCGCTGTACTTTGCTTATGAATGTGAATATAACGAAGCATTTGCTCATTCTTGACAACTGGCTTATAGTATACCTCTCACACCCCCCCCCCCCCAAAAAAAAAAATACTGCTTAACCTACTCACAGTCTACATTCTCAGCTTGCCTAATATAAATTGTGTTACGCAGTCATTTCCCTCAATTGCAATGCTCAGCTCAGGGAGTACTGCACAGTGATCCATGTTTTCACATGCTGACTCCATCAGTGCTGCATTGTATGTGGTGGTGAGTATGTCAGGTGAGCACTAATCTTATTTGAATTATTCCTGTTTTTTTTTATATATAAAAAAACTGCATCTATACAGTAAATACCGGCTAAGGTGACAGGTGTGTATAGCGTAAATATTGGATCTGACCTTGACTTCGGCCTCAGAGAAGTTCTGGACCAGGTTCTTCAGTGTTCTACGCAACATTGAGTGCGTCATGGTGTCAGAGAAGTTGGCGTACCACTGTGGGCCAATCAGACAAATACATAAAATTAAACAAAACAAAAAGTACAGCGATCCACACATGCACAATAAAACACAAATGTATAAACAGATATTACATAACATTTAATATAGCATTACATGCTACACTTCAATACGAACAAAATGGTGGTAAACAAAGCTCTATGAAAAAAATGTATGGAGGTAGCTTGCAATTTTTCTTCTGCACCCATCTACAGAATTTAGACAAAAACATTCAAGTCAGAGAAATGTCTGTTCTACAGAACAAACTTGTCCACTCAATTAACTATTGCAAACAAATAGTGTATGGACAATTAACTATTGCAAACATATAGTGTATGGACAATTAACTATTGCAAACAAATCTGTTCTGAGAAAATGACAACAGATTGTGGAAAACCAACAAAGTAAACTATAGGCAGAGACATCTATTGGCAAAGACATATTTTGACATGTGTTGTGAGCTGTATCACTGTCTCTTCTTTAGGGTTTCATGAGCTAAACAGAAACAGCATCATTCTTACAAAGAAACAGTAAAACGTTTGTTATGTTGTTGTATACAAAATGTTAACATTAACTGTTTTTTATTGTATGTGTTTTGTCTTGTATTTGTCTGTCATTTGCTACATTTTGTATTGTGCTATGGACCATTTTTTGTGTCTTGAATAAATAATGAATTAAAGTAAAACAGTGAAGGCCCTGTGTCCCTATAAAACAGCAAGAGTGTTTGAAACAGGCACGTCATTTACCATTTATGCTGACCTCTTACCAGTCTACCTATCTCAATGCTAATGCAATTGGCACCACTGTTGCTAAAACGGCAGAACAAGCCATTAAAACACCATGGTCATGGGCTCAAAACCCAAGGTGCACCAGTACTGACATCTGTGGGTAATGGTATCTTTTAAATGACTACATGCAAGTTTTTTTCTCTAGATAGATTATACATAATATATATTATACAAATATATAGTGACACCAGTGATCCACCACAACAGTAGTATCCTGAAGCACATCTGGTAGAGCAGGGTGCTTGAGTGAAGCTTTGTCAACAACATCGATGTAAGGTGTTTGGTAGTCAGGGAGCAAAAACACAGATATGCACTATAACACAGTGAATAGACTATAACACAGTGAATCCCTCTGAATTACAGCATCTGCCAAACACCCAACCCCCTCCTGCAAATTAATTACAACAAGTGTGCAGCTGTTTGAGGACAGAGAGAGATCTTGTCCTGTTGTTCCTTTCTCTTTTAAATCTAGTTTAAAGTTAGGCCTACACCACTTGTCTTGAGAGTGTCTTATTCACTTTCCCAGAGAAAAACACACTCTGGGCACTGCTTTCTTCGTATGACCACAAATGGAGTAATGGACTCTTGCAACACAACTCACGTTTTGTTTCAATCTGATTTGCACAAGAGTCTAGGGTTGGGCTCCCCTAAACTCTCCTCAGTAATAGTCCTAGCTCAGGCAGGCAGCTATACAGTTTTGAATAGCCAAACCCTTGCAGTTGCATTTGGCTGTGAGGCATCATCGTGAACAGGATATATAAACTATTGGCTCTGCTCACCTGATTGCAAAGGTTGGTGAAGGGCTCTCTGTGCTCTGGGCTCACTGGCTGCTAGTAAACAGTGCCTCCCGCCGGGGCAGCAGCATTAGCTCGGACAGCCACAGGGCTGGAGAATTTAGCCTACAAAAGCAAGAAATGTATATTTTACACCTGGAAAGAGATACAGGTCAAACAGCTGAGGCTTCTACCCACCTCCTGTGCTGCTGTGCACGGAGGAAAGCACATCTCGAATCGTACATAGCGGATGTCATCGAGCATAAAAACAAAAGTGAACTGAAAAATACAGCAGTTGTCAAATGAAGATAGAAGTCAAGTTGAGACATCGGTGCAAGCGGTACGTGGTAGGACAGGAAGAGGGAAATACGCTTAAATTAATACTGAGCACTGAACAGATATCCGTCTGCAAGTCACAAAGGATTAGCCTAATTGTTGCAAGGAAACATTGTTGCTTTGACATCCAACTAGCAGCAGGGGATGCGCCGTTTGTAACAGTTATGTCTATTAAGTATGACAATTATATGAAACGTTACAATATGACATTTCATTCTATAGGCCTGTGGATTGTTTGAAGCCAACAGACAGTAGGCTAGTATCAAGTGGATAGCCTACAGTTAGGCTACCTAGGCTATGACAACCTTCTACATTGGGGCAGGTGAAAATTCATTTAGCTGCTAAGAATCCATTTCAACTGCACTACGTATCAGCGAAATAACCTACTACTTCCCTGTACGCATGGCCACATATGCTCTGATGCACAGGTATACAACACAGAAGAAGGAAGTCGTGATCTGAAAGGATAGGCTCGCTGCATGCATCAGCTGAACCTTCTTCGGAGATAGTAACATGACACCTCCTTCTGCTCTTGCAGTTCTAGACGGATGTGGGAGCTGTTCCATATTTCAGTGCTGAAAGGTCCATTGCGCACCATCATAAGCAAGGCTGCATCTTACTGTGATGAAAATAAACAGCATTTTCCCATTTTAGTAATAAACATACCAACCTTGGGTGATGGGGAAGGGAAGGAAGCAGCGTCTTCTAGGCAACTAAGGAAATTTCCGCTTCCGTTTTGCGTCCACCTGTCTAAAGATAGCTGCTCACAATCTTAAATCCCTCCCCTTCTTAGAATATTCACGTAGTGGGCGTATTTACACACGTTAAACATTACTGTACAATCAATTAAAGCATTGTTAAAAAATAGAATCGACTTGTTTAACGTGGTTGCTTTGCCCTGATCTGTAACATTTTTAGGTTGACATTTGTTTGCAATGGGGATTTATTTACGCTACATCCAACCGATTTACTGTAATTCTTCATCCGTATCCACTGACTTACAATCAAGTGAATACAATAAGGTCAAAGCCCAATGCCTGTCGTAGCCTATCCAAGTGCTTTACAATCGGTGGATGCGCGTTTGGCCCGCAGCTTATCTCTCCCCGCATCCAAACTCAAGGACCGCATCACGCCATTGACATTTGGTCGCGACGCAAGCGATCCACCCGCTAAACCTAGCTGGGAATTCAGATAAATGTCACGCGTCGACTGCGCTTAATTCAAGATGGCGACAGAAGCGGAATACGAGTCAATTTTGATCGTGAAACCAGATGTCAACGTTTATCGCATTCCGCCGCGGGCTTCCAACCGCGGCCATCGGTAGGTTAAATGATATAGATTAAATAGCCTTCGCGCCCCGCAATACTGTGAAATGAACGCGTTTTAAAACACTTCCTATATTCATCTCTGTGTCGTGCCACGGATAGCCTACTGTTTATGTCGGCGCATCTCCTTGATGACTAGTGTTTCTATGTATCTCTGTTTGAAACTACCATTCACTGATTCACCTGCCAGTTTAGGATAGGCTATGTGTGGAAATTACACAATTGTGTTGTTGTTTTAACGTGCTGTTAACCCTGTACAACTCATTCAATTCAAGAATATCTCACGGCCTGTTAGTGAACACATTGAGTTAAGGGGAGTAGTGTGTCCGTTGGTTACTGACGGCCCCTATTTATCAACATTTGGAGAGCACTGCGTAAAGTAAAGCTTAGGGCGGAGAGCATGAAGAATTCGGCGAGAATAATAGGCTAAACCATGAGGGGGAGAGTGACCCTCTGCAAATCTGTATTCCATGTCGAAAATCCCTCGGGATGCTACATGAAATTAATTCCATTAACCACGTTGTTTCTGTTTTGGTGGCCTAGATGTGCGTGTGTGTGTGTGTGTGTGTGTGTGTGTGTGTGTACACATGTCCCACATAAAAAGAATGGCTTTTGGTTAAAGATCGAGCATCATGTTTTACAGACCAGTGAGGTCCCCGAATGGTGATATAGCATGCTTAAATAGCATGAGCCTTGATAAGGGTATTTAGATAATTTCCCAGAGCTGTCATCTCTTGAGAGAGGAATATATAAAGTAAAAGCTTACTATACTTGAAAGAATGAGTATACTGCTCTTGAGGGTTAAGTCTAACAGTGTGTGCCAGTGTGTATCAAATTCCAGCAGTGAATGTAAAGTACTTCATTGTCCCCTGTAGCAGTGTGCGAGTGTAAGTAGTAGTTAGCCTGTGCCAGGAGGCACTCTCTCTCGATGTCCTCTGATGCATCTGCCCGACCCCTGTACCTCTCCACAGGGCTGCGGATTGGAAGCTGGACGCCCCCGACTGGAGCGGGCGCATGAGGATCACGGCCAAAGGGAAAGTGGCGTTCATCAAGCTGGAAGACAAAGTCTCAGGTATTTATGCTACTCATACACACACACACACACACGCACACACACACACACAAGTCTCAGGTATTTATGCTACTAATACACACACACACACACACACACACACACACACACACACACACACACACACACACACAAGTCTCAGGTATTTATGCTACTCATACACACACACACACACACACACACACACACACACACACACGCACACAAGTCTCAGTTATTTATGCTACTAATGCATACACACAAACACACACACACACACACACACACACGCACACAAGCACACAAGTCTCAGTTATTTATGCTACTAATGCATACACACCACACACACAACACAACACAACAACAACTTGCATTTATGTAGCACTTTTCAAGGCACCCAAGGCACTTCACAGTGAAGGGTTAGCTTCATTAACCACCACCAATGTGTAGCACCCACCTGGGTGATGCACGGCAGCCATTATGCACCAGAACCCTCACACACCAGCTTAAGGTGGAGAGTGAAGGAATACACACACACACACACACACACACACACACACACACACACACACACACACAATGTACACAGCACACACACTTCAATATAAGAACGTATATCCACACAAACTGCAAACAGAGCATGGCACAGATGCTGACATGAACGTAAATCAGCAGGTACTCGCCCCATAACACGCACCATGTAAACACACACACAATCATCCTATGCTTCTGCTATACATTTACCAACTGGGAGTAGCCTGCACTACTGATGATGCATATCTGCCAGCAGCCATTCTCTACATTAGGGAACGGTTGATGGCAGATATGCATCAGACATATATTGTCTCGCTCTCTCTCACACACACACACACTCTCTCTCTCTCTGTGATATGCATCAGATATTCTCTCTCTCTCTCTCTCTATAACTGTGACATGCATCAGATATTCTCTCTTTCTCCCTCTCTATAACTGTGACATGCATCAGATATTCTCTCTTTCTCCCTCTGTCTCTCTGACTATGGTCATCAGATGAAGGGTGGCTGAATCAGTCAGATCAGATGCGCTAGCTGTTTTCTGGATTGACTATCTGTGTGCTTCCTTTTCTTGTTACTTCTCCTGTTCTCTTCAGGTGAGCTTTTTGCACAGGCACCAATCACCGAGTATCCAGGCATCGCCTTGGAAACCGTCAGTGACTCAAGCCGCTACTTTGTGCTGAGAATACAAGATGATAATGGTGTGTATCCCCCCCACCCCCACTTCCCTATTTCTCTTGGCAGCAATAAGGCCTTGAAGTTTGGTGACGTGTCACATTCTAGCTGCTGCTGCTTTCTCTCTCTCTCTCTCTCTCTCTCTCTCTCTCTCTCTCCTTTCTTTCTGTCTTTCTATCTCTCTCTCTATACAGTACATCTCTCTCTCTCCTTTTTTCTTTCTGCCTTTCTTTCTCTCTCTCCTTTTTTCTTTCTGCCTTTCTTTATCTCTCTCTCTCTCTCTTTTCTTTCTTTCTGCCTTTCTTTCTCTCTCTCTCTCTCTCTCTCTCTCTCTCCTTGCTTTCTTTCAGTCTTTCTCTCTCTCTCTCTCTCTCTCTCTCTTTCTCTCTCTCTCTCCAGTACATCTATCTCTCTCATGATTGTGTTAATAGCAGATGTACCATTCGTTGCTTGATTGCTTGTCATGTGGATGGTTATGGTTATGGGATTTGGCAGACTCCTTTGTCCAAAGTGGATGAAGCTTCTACATTGACATGTAGAAGTTGATGGTGCTAGAAGCCCACTTTGGACCATATTTCAGACATGATTATCACTATTGGTAGGCTTCTTCAGACTGCAACTGCAGGGCTGCAACTAACGATTATTTTCATAGTCAATTAATCATAGTCAATCTTTTGATTTTAATTGAGTTTAATCTAAAATGCTAGAAAATGGTGAAATAATGTTGATGAGTGTTCCAAAGTCCAAGAATATGTCCTCAAATGCCTTGTTTAAGACAAATACATTTAATTTAGTATGATGGAGGAGCAAGTTCAGCAGAAAATATTGAAGTTTAAGGTTACACAAACTGATTAATGATTGCCAAATTAGTTGACGATTAATTTAATAGTCAACAAATAATGGATTAACAGATTAATTGTTGCAGCCCTACTTCAGAACTGCAGACCGACTTTACCACAGACATGTTAACAGTTATTTTGCAAGAGGTCATTTGTTTACATTTTATTCACTTGATGTGAATAGTTTATTTTATGTAATCCAGTGTTCCTATTTCACTTTCATTGTACTTCTCAAATGCTTATAAATTATGAGGGGAATGTGTAGGACGGTGCCACTTATGAACTATTTGCTTAGTTTGAACCCTTATGGTATTGTAATGTATTTGAAAGGTGCTTTTAAATGAAAGGTCATTTGTTGAGCCGGAATCACTCCACATCTGAGTGGAGTTACTGTAGGTGTGCTCTTATCTGGATTCATTGTAGGTCATTTTATAGGGTCAAGTGGATTATACCAAATGTTTTTTAATGGTTGAAATAGTGATGTGTATAAAACATATAAGATGAACTTGCAAGCTAGAGATCTAATCTTGTAATATATTTCTAGAATATATGGAGGCAGGATGCAACATTCTTTGTTCTCATGTGCTGAACCAGTAATCCAGGGTAGAAGAATCTGAGTGGGCCAACGGGGATGTGGAGCACATTGATATAGGATAGTCAGGGTTGCTATTAAAAGACCGCACTGAAGAACAAACTAATTTTGCTCTGTTTTGGCATTGTCATGTGCAGGTCACAGATTTAGATCTGATTTATAAAGCCATATGTCCTCTGTGTGTCCATGTATCTGTTTAATATGTTGAGTGTTGTATTTGCATGCATTTCTCACACATATGCAGGTGTGCTGCTGATCTGACATGTTTATGTGACTTCATCCCATTTAGATCTATTTAAGTCAATTCACATGTTCTGTCTTTGTTCTTTGTGCTGACTGATGGCATGTAGAAACCAGGACTGACGACGTGTCGCCATCTGTTCCAGGTCGCAGTGCGTTCATCGGCGTTGGCTTTGGAGACCGGGGAGACGCGTTTGACTTCAACGTGACTCTGCAGGACCATTTCAAGTTAGCGTTGGTCTTTACTAAACTAGGCGTTGCATGTAGGCTCAATACGTGACTCAGTGATAAAGTTATAAAGGCAACATGTGTAATGACAGACATTGTCTTTTCCATATTGTGTGTGTGTGTGTGTGTGTGTGTGTGTGTGTGTGTGTGTGTGTGTGTGTGTGTGTGTGTGTGTGTGTGTGTGTGTGTGTGTGTGTGTGTGTGTGTGTGTGTGTGTGTGTGTGTGTGTGTGTGTGTGTGTGTGTGTGTGTGTGTGTGTGTGATGGTACTAGATGGGTCAAGACGGAGGATGAGATCAGTAAAAATGCTCAGACCCCAGACACAGGACCCAAACTGGACCTGGGTTTCAAAGAGGGACAAACCATCACTCTCAATATCGGGGTAAACCGAAGCATTCAGATAATGTATGGCTCTACTTCAGGCCTACATATGACAGACTTAGGTCTCGCTTTTAGCTAATAGCTGTAACCTTTTACTATATAGAAAAAAAAATATATTTCACATGATCCATTATATAATCAATTCTGGCTTAGTCTTATTTGGTTTAAACTGTCATTTTGTTTACATGCATTATCAATGTTGTTGTAATCATTTGTTCTTAAGAAAGTTGTGTCTATATTTTCCGTCTTTTTTTAGCAAGGTAAGAAAAGGGATAAGCCCCGCCCACAGAGTGCAGGAGGCTTTGGACTCCTCCCACCGCCACCAGGGGGAAAGATAGCCCCACCCCCATCCTCTTCCTCCAATGACAACACACCACCATCCACAGGAGGATCACCAACCGGTAATTCCGGCCCGCGACGTATGTCAAAATAATAATGTAATCCGGCCCTAGAGACTATTTTTAATTGCGACAAACAACGATACTGATTAAAATAGACGATAGTTCCAAGTACGGTGACAAATCTCATTTGTACTCTGCTCCACTATGTGCTAGACATCCAGAGCTTCATTCAAACCCAAAATCGCTGCGCAAAGTTTTCAGGAAATACTTGTATTAGGCTACACGCGAGAAACACAAAGACGTGCATTTGTAATGACGCGGAAGCGATGCAGGCCATAGTGTTGCATAAATTGAAGCAGAAATTAAGCAGAAATAGGCCTACACCAAATGTTGAAAAACGTTTACGTGTGATGAAGTCTTAGGTAGGCTATGATATTCACCTATTCTAAATCTGAAGAATATCCTTTTGGAGAATATATGATCCATCGTCTATTAAATGGAGGTGCGTCTGCGTGTAGCCTATACGACGGTGTCCACTAAGCATTCATGCTTATTTCGACCCTCTGCCCAACATAGCTTGGAGGTTGCAGTGGTAATCGTGATGATAGTGTCCGTAATGGACGTGGTACAGACAGCAGGGCTAGTAGAAATAGGGCTCTAAACTACAGTCACCCGCAATATGATGCGAACTTCTGGGTACTCAGATTACCCGCGATAGGAACTGATTTGACCAGAATACTTTATTTTAGGCCTTGTGGTTTAGAAACAATATACATCTTAGGTGTTGGTATACATCTTAGATGTTTTCCTGTTTTCCTGATTTGTTATGTGGGTAATATGAAAAAAGGAAACCTGCTCAAATATGTTCATCCAGTATTTACTGAAAGGTGCATAATTTGAGGTGCTTGCCATCCAGTGGCAAATTAGATGGGTAAATTTAGTTTTACTCAAAAGATTTTTACATTTACAGTAGGACCTTATCTCTGACCACTTTCAAGCAATGGCCTTTTGAAATTTTGATATAAAAATCCAATGGTGTTGCTTTCTTATAGTTTGCTAGGTTTAAAAATGTTAAAATATTTTTATTTATAAGCTAAGGTTGCTAGCACAGGTGTCTAAAACTAGATAAAAACACGTGCACTTTCTGTTTGCAGTTTTGTGTGGTATTTGAAAAAAAGAACATTGCATTTTCAGAAATAGCCGGCCCTCCAATCAGATGACGTTGGCAGAATTGGCCCCCAGCTCATTTGAGTTTGAGACCCCTGTTTTAAACCAATGAGAATGACATCTGTCATTCCCTTTAACGGCGCAACACGCGATATGTCAAATAAATGCATCGGTATTTTGGCATTCAAAGACGCATTTGAAGGAGGCTGCTTGTGAGACCGTATAGAAGTCATTCTTAAACCATGCTTTACTAAAACCTAGCATAGCCTTCACGCATTTGCACTCGTCTATTTGAACTCATTGGCAAAGTGAAACTAACTTCACCAAGGAGTCAGTCAACGACAAGACAGTTATATGCAGTTACTTTCACTATTGACTGACAATGGGTTACCACTGAAAACATAGGCTGGAAAAAGCAACACTTACCCTAATATTGCTCAAATGACTGAATAAAACAACATTTATCCTGCAGAGGAGTTGCTTATATCTCTTGACAGTGCGTCTTCAGCTGTGCTCCATACGTGTCTCTCGCCTCTCCCCTAATCACTTTTAACCGTCATTACCAATTTGCAAATGATGGTGAATAACTACTCATTATGAGATGTACAGTATTTCGTAATATCTTTGTTCTAATTATGTTTCCCATTGTAATCGTGCAATTTGTAATGCTTTGCATGGACGTCCGCTGGTGTGCGTTCATGAATGATAGAAGGATGGTGCGTGCACCTGCCAATATGACTGGTGACATGCGCTCTTAAAATAGCATATGAACAACTCGCCATTGACTTCTGACCAGGTTTAGGTGGTGTATGATAGCGATTTTTAGACAACGCGCTAGGCCCCTCCCTAGGTTGTTAATTGCCACACCCCTGGGCGCAATGCTTAAAAAATAAACGTGCAAAATACCGAATTCAACTTTGCGCGGGTGAATAACGAGTATTACGCCATGCGCTGGTGACCCAAAATACAGCCCTCAGTCCTAATGAGCATGTTTACATCAACTTTTTGGGAAATTAGTTTATGAGCATGTTCACATCAACTTTATGGGAGGAAATTAGTTTATTAGCTATAGGCTAATTGGTGTAACACACTTCCACTGAGTTATGCTAACCGTGTCAAACCGGGTTATTACACACACAGAGAAAAGAAGTTTATATATGCTCTTTATCTAACTCTGGGGTTGACTGCAAAAGTTGGCATGTTCCTTAAACAGCTCACACGAGTCTGTCCTCTAAGCAGTCCTGGGTTGTTCCCATCGTCTTTTCCTCCTTTTTTCAGATTGTTTGCTGGACTTGGATAGCAGTAATTCGAACACGGTTCCCCAGTCCAATCCCAGCTCATCTGATCTTTGGGGGGACTTCTCCACCCCTGCGAGGTAAGCAGCCCTTAATCACACATGTGGCACTCCTCACTGAGAGCATTGAGATGCTATAGATGCTTCATTTTCAAGAAATATGTTAAATATAAAATAGAAATATGTGTAACACTTTACTTGGACAGTAGGCCCACAGAGACTTCTGCTAAGATCATCTGTTAAGATTCAATATTAGCACGTAAAAAATTGTTGTTGAACAATTAGGGTTGCTGAACATCACCTTAACCAACCCTCCCTCTCTCTCTTCCTCTCCTCACCCCCCCCCCAGTGTCAAGTTGATCTTGATTTATTTTTAAGATTGTAATTATAATTCTCTCTCTATCTCTATCTCTACAGCGCTGTCCCTCAGTCAGCTCCAGCATCCCAGGGCTCTTCCTCCACCAGCTGGGTTCAGTTCTGAGTCCTATCGTCTCTGTCACCGCCCACCCCCCCCCCCCCCCCCCCCCCCCCATCGACCCAAGTTGCTCCACCCTCATCTGTTCATCTCAACTCAACTCTCTTATTGAATTTCATCTGTTGAAGAGCCCACAGAAGACCCTTAGGCGGGGATCACATTAGCCAGCGGCAAGCGGCAGGTTTCCTATTGTTCTCTATGGTTCGTCAGCGCAACGACGGTGGCAATGCTGGCGTAACGCTAGCATTGAACAAGCTGAGCGTTGAACTTTTAAAGCGCAACGCTAGCGTATTCAATTGTCAGTTAAGGCAAACCGCTTGTGTTACCATAGGAACGAGATAGAAATGATTATGGTCTGAGCGTTGTGTTACGCTTGCCGCTGGCTAATGTGATCCCCACCTTACCCACAACCTCTCGCCTCCCACGACCATCCGATCCACCCTGGGAATCCTCAACCCTTTACAGCAAACCCTCAAACCTTCAGCAGTAAGAGTAAACTAGTCTGACCGTTGTCAATTTCCTTCCTAGCCAGGTCTCTATGCTATGCCATTTCCTCCACAGCAGGAGCTTAACCCCTATATTTACTGTATTTAAGAGTTACCTCTGAGAAAGAGATAATTAAATAATAATATATAGTGTAATCTTATCGATTGTCTGTTAAAAGGGAAGGGGCATCATATGTCCATATATGTATATGTTGACCAAACAAACATGTGTTGTGAATTAAGATGGAAGAGCTCAAAGCACAAGTGTACTTTGTTGCTTATTTAGATTTCATGTTTTCTGTGTCCATTTCTTGAAAAAAATCATTTACGTGAGAGTGACCTCTAGTGGTTGGAAGTGTTGACTCATCATTATTCCCTCAAGTGTTTCCACTGTGATGTCACAACTACTGTAGACATTTAGTGGGTTTCTTTCAAATAAAATATCATTGTCCAGTTTCTATGTAATGGCAAGAGAAAACACAGGGTAGCAGCTGAAAATCTACACACATGGAGGATATTGTGAATATACATAGAATATTGTTAATGTAATTACGTTGCTATCCTGTGATTTCTTTGGAGGTCTCTATAAGGTGTCTATTGGGAATACACATGCACACCAGATAAGACTTTAGTGGTTTAACAGTGGAATGGGACAGGCTAAAATCAGTGCAATATCATGGATGTTTGTTTACATTTTTGTGTTTTTGACTGTGTACAGTACAGTGTGCAATGTAAGCAATCTCTCTGAACGTGCAGGCTACACAGACACATGACCAAGCGAGGGTTCTGCAGTACACGTCACATTTATAAGAGGATTCAAGATGCAAAATGTTGGGCAAGGCAGGTTGTGTCTTTTGGGTGTTTGTGTCCATCAACCATAGAGTGGAAGAAGTGGTCTCTGCACAAAGTCTCTTCTTCACTCGTGCTGTCCAGTTCATCTACAGCTGACACCATATACTCATGGAAAATAAAGACTCATATGTGAAACCCTGCATTGGCATTGTCCTCAAGTCTCTCTCTGTACTGAAAGGAGTTGTCCTGTTTAAATGCAATGAATTTGGTAATGACCGGTCTTGACCAAAATGGATTTTATACAAAGACGATTCACAGAGGATAAAGGGTAGCCTGCACACCTTGATAGCCTACTGCAGGTGCAGCTATTTCACAAAGCACAACTGAAGAGCAAGAAGAAGAAAAACACAAAACTGTTTACTCAACGGATCAGCTGCCATTTTTGTCAGTCAAACCATCAGCGTCATATGGTGGGGCATGAAGGCCTTTTAGAGAGGTTTGAATATACCACATCACGGTTTGAATATACTATATTTGAGTGACTAGGTTATGAAAATATATTTTGTTTTTACTGTACACTTTGAAAGAGTGAAGAGTGCCGCTCTGATAACTACTCGAAGACTCCCAGATGGTGTAAGTGAATCCAAACAGTTCTGTTGCATATACCATTCCAGACCAGCAGAGGGCAATCTGACAGAACAGTTTATCATTGCACAAAAACCACAATGCTGTGGTAGCTGCAGTGTTATAACTATTTACATGTGACCAAAGGCCTAGTGCTGGAAGGAGCAACATTATTCTAACCCCGTGAACTACTCCTGTGGTAAGGTGACCGATCAAGACCTTACTATCCTCCCTTGTAAACCTGGCTTTCAAATAGCGTACAGTAGATTGATGATATGATTATTCATCATTATCACAGAAAGAAACAAGCATGAAATAATTAGGCTACATGAAATATAAAATAACTTAGATAGATGCATTAATAAGTTAACTTATATATCTATTTATCTATCTATCTATCTATCTATCTATCCAGGGTATTGCACAACTAGGGTGAGAGGGAGATTAAGAGCCACTGTGTTTAAGCAAATGAAGCGTTTCAAATGCATGTGGGATGGGTTCTATTATGTTCGCGGCTGGCCTGAGCGCAGCGGCTTTCTGGGGGAGAGCCCAGGAGAGTTTGCTGGGAGTGGTCCACAAGACTGGGTCAGACGGGGCCTTGTTCAGCAAGAGACAAAGCCTCACACTGCTGACATCATTAACCGCTGAGGTTGTCTTTGACCGTCGCCCTAATTATAGCCTAACTTTCGGAGAAGGACGTTGTTCTCTGTTCTCTCTCTCTCTCTCTGTCTCACCCAAAGCCATTTTAAAAGAAAGGAGTATGGTGATTTCTGTGGTGGAAATCCCCCTGTAAATTAAATGCTTACACAACTGTGCTACAGGATGAAAAGGTCTGAAAACGGGGGATATTTGACTTTGTATTTACTGACTTTGTGCAGTGTCTATTAAAGATAAACCTACACACATTCCACAGAGGTAGTGCTGTCTCTAAATCAGACTATAGACCTACTATATGCAATATATTGCATTGTTTTTTTCAAATAGTGGATATAATTCAATAAAATCTATAAATTTAATATAGTCTTGCAACTAGTAAAAACCTGATTGAAGCCAATAATGAAGCCAGTTAAATTATGTAGCACACTTGTAGTGTACCACTGGTTAAGGAACTGGTTAGGTTATTGTATCTTTAAAAGGGGGGACACTTTAACAGTTAAGCATACAAAATGATTTCTGGCACAAACTTCTATACCTCTGACGGTGCATTTTCTGCAACTTTGCCTTAATTTTTCACACAACAGTTTTTTTGGTAACTTTCCCTTTCAAATGCTGACATCGCTGAATCTCAGCTGATCTGGCAACATTTCTCAGAGAGATTAATCGACCATCTGGATGTGCAGCTTCTCTGTCTGTATATGTTCTGTACATTCTCATCCAACTTCACCATGCCAGAGCACAGGCTGCAGGAGAGATGTCTCAGCAGATTCTATGGAGATGCACCTAGGAGATGCACATACTGAGCAGATGCAAGTACTGAAAGATGCTAAAGGGATCAAAACACTCCAACACTCTCTCTCACCCTGGCTCAACACTCTCTCTCATCTCTGCTCTGATTCTCTCTCTCTTTCTCTCTCTTTCACACATCTATTGTCCTGCTGCACCCTCATGCTCTCTCTCTCTCTCTCTCTCTCTCTTTCTCTCTCTTTTACACATCTCCTACTGTCCTGATACACCCTCATGTTCTCTCTTTATCTCTTTCTCTCTCTTTCACACACTTCCTACTGTCCTGCTGCACCCTCATGCTCTCTCTCTCTCTCTCTCTTACACACACACACACACACACACACATAGACAAGTCAAGCCAACTAAAGTCCCTTTATTTGTATAGCACATTTAAAAACAACAGGAGTTCACCCAAATAGACAGACAGACAGTGTACGTATACAGACACACACACACACACACACACACACACACACACACACACACACACACACACAGCTTTCTGGCCAAAGGAAAAGTGGCCAAGACAGAAGACCCTCGGATGCTGGTTGGGTCAGCACTCCATTATGGAGGCTGCCAGCAGACTCACTTGGTGGCATTGGGACCAGCTGTATATATATATTTCTCTGAGGTTCTCTGAGGTTTTTCAGTTCTTTTCTGTCATTTCTATCTATCTATCTATCTATCTGTCTATCTATCTATATATCTATTATCTATCTATTTATCTATCTATCTATCTATTATCTATCTATCTATTTATCTATCTATCTACAGTATCTATCTATCTATCTATCTATCTATCTATCTATCTATCTATTATCTATATCTATCTATCTATCTATTATCTATCTATCTATCTAACTATCTATCTATTACCTATCTATCTATCTATCTAGTATCTATCTATCTATTATCTATCTATCTATCTTTCTATTTATCTATTTCTCAGAGGTTCTCTGAGGTTTTACAGTTACAGTTTTTCTCAGTCGCTTTGGTGCTTTTCTCACATCACTATTAACATTTGCACAGCAGTTCTCAAAACAATTAGTGCAAACTGCAAAACCTAGTGGATGACCTGCAAAAGCACGCCACTTGCTCAAAATGGATAGTCCATTCCTCAAAAGCAGGTATTCATGTCAATGAAACTGTCAGTGTCATCAAAATGAGAAGTCTTGACACCATCGTTTTTGAACAAGATAGTCAAATGGCTTTGTCATGTTTTCATTATGACAGTTCTCTCAGTGTTTTCCAATGCAAAAAAAGGTCAGAACTCGGTGACACTACCTGAACATGCTCAAGACAGCACTATACAGCACTTGCACAGCCATTTGAAAACTACAGTAAAGTTACACATTGCTGTAGTTAGCTGAGTAAGTGAGTACAAGACACTGAATACGTACATTTTTACTGTATGCTCTTTGCAATTCTACAGCATTGTGACAGAATTTGATAACTAGTTCAACAATTTTGTATGTAATGACTCAAGCAATGAAATGAAGACTATTAGTTTTATTGGGAACGACTATTCAGCATTCATAAGTATAGTTCATTTTGACTGACATGACATAAGCAAATGATAATGTTAAAAAACAGCAGAGAATTGTATGAAAGCAACTGATACATGTCCAAAAGTATTTGCAATTTGTTCAGAGGAAGGAGAAATTGCTACTATGATGTGCACAAATGACTAAATGTTGTGGAGGTTGAACTATATAATATATATATGTAACCCCTTCTTCACGGGTGTGCACAGGCACTATATAACTATAATAGTTATGAGAATTTTCATTCTGATCTGAAAAAAGCACCAAAGCGACTGAGAAAAACTGTATTTTCTCATTTCTCTGAGTCTCTGTTCCATTCCTGTCTTCGTTGCCCTCGTCATCCATCTTGTCCCTCTCTCTGCGTCTCTCCAGTCTTCCCCGTGGTGGCACATTACCATACCCCATTCTAGCCATTACACATGAGTTACGGTCAGTGTTGCATCCAACACCAGAGCATTCTCTGGATATTTCCAAGGGGTTGGTATGTCGGCACTTTCTGCCTCCATTACAGCGAGCTCTTTGGGAAAATGTGATTTATTCACCTGAGGGGCATGGGCTCTGCAGTATGGTTCCCTATAGCAGTTCCATATTTCTGTGCATACGTGTGTGTGTGTGTGTGTGTGTGTGTGTGTGTGTGTGTGTGTGTGTGTGTGTGTGTGTGTGTGTGTGCGTGCGCGTACATACACATTTGTTATATTTAAAGCTGCTGGACTGCATTTCTGTACACATTATCGTGTGCATTGATGTGTTCTTGACATTTATTCTTGGCGAGGGTTTACATGGTGCGAGTACCTGCTGATTTACGTTCATGTCAGCATCTGTGCCATGCTCTATATACTTCCTTATATTGCAGTGTGTGTGTGCTGTGTGCAGTGTGTGTGTGTGTGTGTGTGTGAGTGTGAGTGTGTGTATGTGTGTGTGTGTGTGTGCGCACATCCCACACAAGTGTGTATTTTGCTGTAGGTGATGATAGCCGCGCCAGGGTAATAAACGGCTCCGCGGTCTATTTTCGATCTGCAGTGTTCATTTCGTCACGGTAAACAGTGGATCTCGGCCCATACTCTAAATCACGAGCCATACCCCCCACCAAACTCCCTCCTCTCCCGCAATCTCCCTGGCTCTCACCTCTGCGGCCGGATTCGCCACAGTCCTTCGTCGGGTTTTAGGGGACACGGTGTCCTGGTTCTTTGCCAGGCGTATCAGCAGGTCTGGCTGGAGGGAACGGGGGGGAGAAACGACTGCTGACTCCGAGCCCCATCCTGACCTGTTGTCAGTCCCGAGGAGTCCAAATGTGGGCAAGTGTGGTGGCCCTTAAGATGAAGCCCTGGACGGTCTATTTACCCCCTCATCAGTCAACAGTCATCACTCATCGTGTCATCTCAACCAAGGCTGGAGATGTCTACAGCTGGGGGGGGGGGGGGGGGGGGTTGACGGTCTGAAGTGAACAACAGCAACTAAATTGGGACTGAAATATAATATAGGGCCCTAATTGGAATGATTGGGCAAAGTGTAAAGTCTTAAGTCAAACTAAAACTGATTTAATAACGAGGCGAAAACATTTACCAAAACCATTGGAATGATCTTCAGCGCAAACATTGATGGGTCAGCTCAATGCTCCCACATTGCTACTGTATACCATAGCTGCAATTCACAGACAGTTTTGCCTGTTGAAAGACATTGACGTTGAAAGGCATATAATGACTGCCTGAGGATACTGCTGAAAAAGCCCAGGAGTAGCAGTGCAAGTAAGCTCTTTTGTGACTCAGGGATAAGCACTTTACAGGCTCTCTTGAGGAACCTAATGTTTAAGTTCATGTCCCGACTTGATGAGTCTCAAAACTGTATTATAATGATGCTCACAAGCCCCAGGTGCAGCTCAGTCAGATATCAATCATATTTGTGGAAACATTGGTATGGGTGCCTGTTACAGTAAGAGTCTCATGAATCAGAGTATGTTTGTATGTGTTTATGTATCTTTTTGTTTTATGTTGTATGTCTTGCTGTTGGGTCTAGGGCCTGTAATAAAGTTTATATACCATTGCACTTTTAATTTAGGGCCCTTGAAGATTAATTTGAAAGAAGTCACAGTTCAGTCAAAATGTATTGTCTTTTGGTGGCATGGGACTTACGGTTAAAGGTAAACTATGCAGTATTGGCAATTTCTTTACTGTTTTCTGAATGTCTGAGAAAAACTCCATCGCTACCTTTTTCTAGCCGGTGCCTGGCGTGTATGTGTATTTGAATGAAGTAAAGCAATTCGTTACACTCGTTATACTTCCTGACACTGATGCCGTCGGCCTGCCGGCCCACAGTTGCAAGGGTGGTTTTTCCGCTCACAGGCGCTAGGGGGAAACGAGACGGCCACAATTCAACCCGAAAAAAGTCATATAACCATCCCAATGACTCTGAAGCTGTTAAATGAAGGTAAATTAAGCTTAAAAACTTGCATATTACACTAAAAAACCTGCATAGTGTGCCTTTAAGAGATACAGAAGTCTAAATATATTTAGTTAAATTTCCCTAAAAGAAAACCATTCATTCAAAAAAGTCATTCAAGTTGTAATGATTCATTTCAGTGTTGCTATCTGGGTAGTGTGTGTGTGGGGGGGGTGTACTTTGCCAAGTCTACATTGTGTATTGTTTTCATATGTTGTTATGTCAAGAAAACAGTAAAAACTAAATTTAGATAGATAGATAGAGAGATAGATAGATAGATAGATAGATACTTTAATGATCCCCAGGGGAAATTCAAGAAAAATTTTGGAAAAAAGTCAACTAGTATTGTAAATTTAGAGAACAGGGAGAGCATGACATGGCATCCCATCTACAAGACTTGAGACAACAAACAACATCCAAACACCCCCTGGAATGGAAATCCCATCCAATTATGTCTATTTTAAATATGACAGAGTGTCAAAGCAGATTCATAACAGTGTCATCTCTATGATAAGCAACAACTCAGAACATGCAGGCAACTCACATAAACACACACACACACACACAGAGAGAGAGAAAGAGAGAGAGAGAAGAAGAAAATGAAGACAGGTCCAGATGCCACTAGTCTCCTCCAACTGATGCCATCTATCAGTGCTACATGACTTCCTCTTCAGAGAGGAAATGCTGCCATGCTGCCATATACTGTAGCATGGAACTTGTTAAAATGGCGGTCAACATCCTGGACCTGTGTGTGCAATATTGGTTTGTCCAAGGTTAAGGGTTGTTAAGTTGGTTCAACTCCTGTCTTGCTCAACAAGTGTCAGTTCATTTGAATTCTACAAGCACATGCCCGCCAAAATAGATCTACCATTTAACATGGGGCTTCCATCAACCATTACACACTGAACGGATCACTCCTTGAAGAATGGTACCAAAAATATAGAAGTACACTCAACATTAATTTTAACAAAAATATAAAAGTACACTCAACATTGATTTTAACAAATTAAATAACACAATCAACCTGAACTTTAACACTACATTGCTGTCTTACTGGATCATTTACTGTAACAATGTGTAACCATCCTAAAATCAATACGTACAATCAACTAAAAGGAAGACTTGATGCACTATGTTGAAGGAAATACTGGCATACAGTACATAACATTCAAATCAGGTCACTATTTTAAATCAAGAAGCTCATATGAATCTGCTGCGCCTTGTAATATGACCACAATATATATATATATATATATAAATGGTCTTCCTCATGTTTGCAAAGCACATCAAAATAGTTATATGGGCTGAAAAACATTTCAAGATAAATTGCATTTAATAGATTCTTGGAGACTGCCCAAAGTGACCGCTAAAACCCCATGTAACCTTATGAAGTAGCCATCAATCAAATTGCATTGAGGCAGTAGAAGTGGAGACCATAGTCTTCAGTTGATCAATACGTTGATAAGTTAATAACATATGGCAGATCGGCAGATCCTACAATCTCTCCCTTTCTTCCTTAGATAGACATTGTAACATGTAATGGTGACATAAAACAGACACACACACACACACACACACACACACACACACACACACCCACACACACACACACTTTGGTATGCTCAGGCTGGCATGTCCCAGTCTAAATGATCCATATCAGATGTAATGTCAGGAGCCAGCTGCAGGTGGGAACAGTTTATCTGACCCTACTGCAATCCTCACCCTCTCTTCTCCTTTTCACACTCATAACACACTAATTAAACTGTCTGTCCGTTAACGAGCAGTGTGATTTACGGTCTCTGGCCCTGACCACCAAACTCGAGGATTTTTGAACAGTGATGTGTGATCTCTCTATCGCGACAGCTGTGTAAATGGGGTCTGTAATGTCAGATGCATTTTCTGTCAGATTTTCTGGACGGCTTCTTGTCTTAGCCAGGTGGGCTTTCTCTCTTTCTAGATCACCATCTTCTCTGTCTCTTTTTGTTTCTGCCAGTCGATTGTGTGTTCATGAGAGAGTGTGCATGTCAGTTGTGTGTGTGTGTGTGTGTGTGTGTGTGTGTGTGTGTGCGTGTGTGTGTGTGTAGGTGTGTGTTTCACATCGCTAGCATCACTAATCAACAGCAATGGAAGGAACGCACTGATTGCTCATTGCAAAAGCAAAGTACCCTGAGCTCCTGGTTTATCATGAAAGCTTGTCCCAGTAACATTTGATACGGATTGGATTTCAGGACAGTTATATTGGGCTCGTCTATCATCTGGTGCTCATACAAGGCCCCTGAGGATCCATGCCATAGTAATGACACTCGAGGCCTGCTTGTTTGTATGGTGCGTAGCGCACTGCATCATACTGCATCTTCACTATGCACAGGTCAGCACAGCTCAGCACAGCTTCATATTGTGGGTATTCTTACTCTAACTTATAGCCTATGTATATGTTGACTCTTTGTATGTTTATGTGTTAACCCTTAAAGGTGTACCGTCACACTGGTGTGACCGTGACGCGAATGTTGGAAAATGAACGTTATAAAGAATATCAGGGTTCATTGGATTCAACATAGAATTTTAGAACCTTGAATTGTTGCGAAACGGAATCTTATGCTAGAATGTTCAAAAACCCACACCTTCAATTGAGTACCGAAGCCATGACGTAGCGTTGCCAAGGCAGCAATTTCACTGGATCTAAACAAATCAATCTACCATTAGAAATCACCATAGCGTTTCTAAGACGTTAGTATATTTTTTTACACTGTAGGAATCACATACTACAACATATATTCATACCAACACGATCAAATTTGTGACTACAGAGTTTTATTTTAGCATGGGTTTCCTCTGTAAAAGAGACCAGCATGTAACTTCACAGCATGCGGTTAAAATCCTTAAATTCACGGACGTGTTTTGGCTCTTAACAGCTGCCAGTCTTTGAGAAGATGTGAAATATCCACTGGAATTTTGTTTCTTTCTATTACACCTGCCAGGGAATCCATGTTATGTGGCTAAGCTGCTGCCTAGCAGGTAAAACACGTTTAAATGGATATATTTATTTTTATTAGCTAGAAATGATGCCACATGTCTACATTCAATGCTATTTATGCCACTTCGAAAGTTTGTTTAGATCCAGTGATTCTGCAGTCATGGAAACGCTACGTCAGACTTCGGGACTCTATTAAAGACACAGTTAGCAATTCAGTTTAGTTTATGCAAAGGTTGTTGGTATATTTACACTCCACAGCCTATGCAATTACACCCCTTGCTTCCATGCTGTGGAGGCACGTGTATTGATCGTCTGGGATCATTCTTGGCTCAGGCCCAGCCACTGGGGTTCTTTCCCATTCGCTCAGAGCCAAGACACGAGTGCACGAGGCTTTTTGACAGCAAACGTTGAACAGACAACTAGAAGACTTTGAGGAATCTGACCAAAGAGTTCGGGTCATGGATTGCAGCTTTGAGGTCATACAGAGTAAAAGATTAGGGATCACTAAAGTGCCTTGTGTGCTATCCTGTTTCACTTCCAGATCTGACACTGGATACAGATCACATGCAGAGCTTTGTGCTTTGGCTGTGGCCTGAACAGGACTTTTCTTAGCGCTCTTTCTGAAGAAAGGGGTGTAGTGTATAAGCTGGCCTCCCACACATGAATCACAAAAGACAAGCCAACACGTGTCTCCACACACACAGGCCATACACACACACGCCCCAGAGGCCTTCTACATCTCAGTGGGTTTGGCTCTGAATAGGCAAGTGTATGTGTGTGTGTGTGTGTGTGTGTGTGTGTGTGTGTGTGTGTGTGTGTGTGTATGTGTGTGTGTGTGAATGTGCGTGTCTGTGTAAGTGTGTGTTGGTGGGTAATCTATGTAGGTTGCAGTGTGTATCTATGCCTGTGCATATGTGTGTGTGAACTTGTGTGAATGTGTGTGGGTTTGTCTTTCTGTGTGTGGGTGTGTGTGTGTGTGTGTGTGTGTGTGTGTGTGTGTGTGTGTGTGTGTGTGTGTGTGTGTGTGTGTGTGTGTGTGTGTGTGTGTGTGTGTGTGTGTGTGTGTGTGTGTGTGTGTGTGTGTGTGTGTGTGTGATCTTGCGTGCATGTGTGATAGAGAGAGACAGGTTGTGGGTGATGATGAGTTGCACTAAGTAGTAAAGTCAGGGTGGTCTATTTATAAATGTGTTTGAGGCTGCATGGAGAACATGATGAAAGGGTCTGTAAGTGTGTGTGTGTGTGTTTATGTGTGTGTGTGTTTATGTGTGTGTGCGTGTGTGTGTGTGTGTGTGTGTGTGTATGTGTGTTTATGTGTCTGTGTGTGTGTGTGTGTGTGTGTGTGTGTGTGTGTGTGTGTGCGTTTATGTGTGTGTGTGTGTGTGTGTGTGTGTGTGTGTGTGTGTGTGTGTGTGTGTGTGTGTTTATGTGTGTCTGTATGTGTGTGTATGTGTGTTTATGTGTCTGTGTGTGTGTGTGTGTGTGTGTGTGAGAGAAAAAGAAAATGCTGAGGTGTGTCTTGCTGTCCTTCTCAATGAGGGTAAAACAACCCCCGTCTTAAAAAAACACTGAAATAGTGAAAACAAGTTGCATAAGTTTAGTCTGCTCTGCTCTCCTTGAAAAAACAGCTGTGGGTCATCTGATGCTACAATGATTCCAGAGCAAAATATAGCTATATAGATATAGATTATTTATTTGAGACCTTTGCATAAATATATACAACACTTTAGCTACATCATGGGTATATAGTATGACAGACACAACAGGATTATCAAGTGCATGACTACTGAAATTTAGTCTTATGAGTACAGTTTTCTAAGAACTATCCAGTTCAAACAATCAGGAAAAAACAATCAGGAATATCCTTCTGTTATGGTGTAAAGTAGTAGTAAAAACGACTAAACTTACTAGTAAAAACTGTCATTGTGTATCAATTGCGACAACAAAATGTTGCAATTTAAAGACCGGCTCCCTTAAGCAATGAATGTAATATGTAAGTCCTCAATCAGCACCATCTAAAGAAAATGCCTTTGGTCTGGATCATGAAAACCTATACTACTGTAATATATATGCTACATAGTAGATGAAAATTATTTTATAATGAACAACTAAACAACCAAACAAGCAAGTATTATTATTATTATTATTATTATTATGATAATATACATATTTCAAACCTATTACAGGTGTACACAATAATAAATATAGAATTTGGTCTAGTGCAAAGTGCATTGTAAAGATTCAAAAATAGCTTTTACCTTCTGCAGTAGTCTGACTAATATGCAACATAATTATCGGAAAGTTCCCATTTTCACCCTTTTACGTGTTTGTGTAATTTCAATACAAACCAAAACAGTGGATTCCTAGAAACACAAGCACCCACCCCATAAGTCATTGTACAGTAATTCGAAATAATTCGAAGAGCTGTAAACAGTGTTGTAAGGCAAACAAAACCGCTTGGAGCTTTAGTGGAATTTAGATTTTGCAACAAGAATCCCTGGTCTAACCACTGATGTGTTGAGTGAGTGGGTGGAAATAGGGCACCCACCAGCCCAGCACCAAACAGCCGAGCACGGTAAACAAAATCGGATATTTTAGGCAGTAAAAGCTCCTGTTAAGAACCAAACCTACCAAACCTGTTCAAATCTACACATTATGGCTACTGTATACTCAAAATATATACTAATACTCAAAAGAGTATATATACTTATACTTACTGACAAATGTAAGGTTCATCAATCAAATATTATTTTGAAGTTTTTAAAAACATCATTGAAGTCTAATTTTCAATGAAAGGGGTGGAAATTGGTAGTTTTTACGGTAAGTGCTTGAGTTAATGGAGTCCTCCGTATTTTATCTGTCCCTGCTCTCGGCTCTCTCGGTCTCTTTCCCGGCGTCCATGATCTCTCTCTGCTTGCGGTTGGCCGCTGCTCCCTCCCTCTGTCTCCTGTCCTCGTCCCTCAGCCACGACCTCCCCAGGAAGCTCTCCACCTCCTGGGCGCTCCCTCGCCGTGCCGCCTGGGGGTGAAGCAGCAGCAGAAACAGTGAGCAGGCCAGTGGCGTGAAGCGCGAGAACTGTGGCGCAACGTTGTTGTTGTTGTAGTCGTTGTTGTCGTTGGCGTCACTGTCTGTCTGTCCGTTCACCTGTCCATCGTCACAGTCGTCGTTCGTGTCGTTCGCGTCTCTCGGGTGCTCGCTTGCCTGCTCGGCCCACTCCTTGTACCTCACGTAGCCCAGGTTGTCGGAGGACGTCTCGCCCCAGGGCGTCATGCCGGTCAGCAGGGCGTAGATGAGCATGCCCAGTGCCCAGGTGTCCGTGCTGGGCTCCACCGTCACCATGACGCGGCTCTTCTTCTTCACCTCCACGGGGTTTCCGTTCTCGTCCAGAGGGGCGTCGGTGTCGCTTGGCGGCGGGTCGGTGTCGCGGGCGATCTCGGCCTCGGGCGTGCAGTACGGGGAGCTGTACCAGACGCAGGGCGCCTGCACCCCTCGGGCCTTCGCCATGCCAAAGTCACCCAGCTTGACCCAGCGGCACTCGCGGTCGCACAAGAAGATGTTTTCAGGCTTGAGGTCGCGGTGGACGAAGCCTAGACGGTGGAGGTGGGAGAGGGCACCGCTGATCTGCGACGCCACCCGCTGAGCGCAGTCCTCATCCACACCCTCCTGTGAACAGGTACGTACAGTTAACCTTTGCATTCATACCTACAAGTATACCTTATTAGCTGCCATAGCTTATCTTTTGTATTCAATCCAATCAACACAGCTAACTGTCACTTTTCAGGTAAACCAACAGATAAGTGCAATCATCACTTGTTACATCACTTGTAACATGCACACAAACAACACCCAAAACTTGCCCCAGCCTTCACACACTCACACACTACATCCCACATTCCCCAGCTGACTCGCACATTACACATCCCATAATCTCCAGCTGACTCACACACTACACATCCCACAATCCCTAGCTGACTCTATGGCAGTTCTCATGTTTTGAAATCATATCTGGAGGTATTTCTGCTGGGATAAGCAGACAGCTACTAGTCAAACAACAACCACTCACATCAGGCACAATGACATCAAACAGGTCGCCATAGAGACTGGGTTGCTGAGCGAAGACGTAGTGTGTCGGTGTGGAGAAGGCAATCCCCAGCGCAGAGGTCAGCGAAGGATGGGAACAGAAGGCCAGCGAGAGGTTGTACTCCCTCAGGAAGCCGAGGAGACCTGTCGACTCCCGAGGGAAAAACTTCAGCGCCATGGGAGTTCCTTCATCCACCAAGGAAAAGACAGAAATCATATGCATTGTGAAGAACAGAAGATGAGTGCTGATGAATTTCAGTTAATCAAAGACCTGTTCCATTCTGGTTGATGGAAGGTGGGTATAAGTGGGATTTGCCAGGTGGGGGAACCCTACAATCCAGTGTCGGTGCAACAGGGAAAAATGACCATTCACCATTGGACAACATATTGAGTATTGTGGTGTAGCAATACTTTTTGGACAAGAAGTGCTAGCTTCTTGGTCACCTCTGTACACGCGAAAAAAAATTAACTCACCTTTTATTTTAACAATATCATCGCGCTATATCATTGGTATGAAAGAATATATTTATTAATTTATCTGAGGTGGCGGAACTGCATTCCCCCCCCCCCCCCGCCCCCCCCCACTTTAACCCCTGGATGATCTTGATGATTCTTCTCTTACCCCTTTTCTTGTGGACCGCCAGCTTGACTTGGCCATATGAGCCTTCACCCAGGAGCTTGATGATCCTGAAGTGCTCTGAGGTCTCAAGAGACACCAGAGACTGGGCAGTGAGGTGACAAAGCTCATCCAAACACCTGCTGGCAGTCTGAAGAAGAAGGTGAGAGTAAAAAGAAGAGAAGAAAGCCCAAGATGACAGACACAAGAAGAAAGAGTTGTCAGTCAGTTCAGTGTCAGGTGCATACCCTTACGTTTAACTACCACCGAAGTAGATACGGCTGTTAGAGTGACACTATTAGCCATTTTATTTGACAGCCAACAATGACCAAGTGATTCATGACATTACTCTGCTGCATGTCGTGTGCAAGTGGAACATCCACGAGAGCGAGAGGAACCCAGACAGATGCCATGGTGATGGACATATGAGCTCCCGGCGCCCCTCTGGACTAAGCCCCCTCAGACTTACTAAAACTGGGCTGGATTTGGGATCCCCAATGGAGTTATGTAACACTCTCACTCCTTGCCTGGCCCCCGACTTCAGAGGCCTCTAGATTGCACCAGAGTGACCACTCCACTGAGGCTGGCTGTCATTAGGCAGGAGAGATATCTACAGAGAGAATCCACTGATGAAAATTGTTGGCCATTCGCCAATCCTTGTTGTCTACCAATGCATTAATATTTTATATACATATAAAAAAAGATATTTATGTTGGACTTTACCTGTTTGATGGGGATTCAAGCACTTTTGCACATTTGATAGTTATTTTTAATGTATGTGGTGCTTGCACATCTACAGTTGTATCTAGTTGTATACAATATAAGATAAGTCTACAGTTCCTCATTCCTTCCCATTTTCATTAGTGTGTTTTCTTTTCTCCCTGACCTGTGCTGATGATGCAGACTCGCCTGCATGCCTCTGCTGGGAGTTTGCAGTGAGCTGTATATTAGCTAGAGGGCCACTAGTGATGAGTGCTAACGCTGTGTAGAATGGTGTCACCACACACGGAGGGCAGACAGACTCCCTTGCATAAGTGGCTTCTCTCCCACCTGTTTGGTGATGACGGAAACACAATGGACACAGTGGACAGACGGGTTCGATTTTGGACGGCATCTACTGTATGTGTGTCATGTGTGGCCTCTGAAAGCCATCTTTCCGTGGTCTGGTGAAATGTTTGAAATATGAAAGAATGAATAAATACTCAGGAGGAGTAACGTGCAGCACTGCCACATTATGAATGTAATATTGATTATTTAAAAAAAATAGATAAATAAAATACAGTTTAGTTAAAGAATTTCACTTAAAGAAGTTTTTCATATGAATTATATTATATTATATTATATTTATTATATTATATATAAGTTTTTATAACTGACAAATGGCTCTGCAGTGACAAAGGATTGACATAAATTGATGAATGAAGTTTACTAGTAACTTTGAAATAGTAATATTTTTATGCTTGCAACAGTTTTTTACCAAGTCAAATTCTTTCTTGTGTAAAAAAAAGCCTTGGCAATAAGCGATTCTGATTCTGATTTTGTAAGGAAATTATGCTAACCTCTAAAGCAAGTAAATATTATTACAGGTCCGTCATTAATACTAACCCTTCATTTAGCTCTACAGCGCCTTTAAATAACAACATATAGTGATAATAAGTAAATTATAAGTACACTAACACTAGTACATAGTGATATGCATGTCTGATGACAATAGTACCTGATGATTCATATTTTGTTGATAACAACAAACCATTACTTTTGAAGTGTTTTTCTTGTATTTTAGGTCCCTGGTGTTTGATCCCCAAGATATAAAATGCAAAAATAACTAAACACTTGTCTCAGGTTTTAGATAGCCTACCCCCTCTCACAGAACATACTTTTACCAATTCCTGGAATTAAATTAGACACTCACAGTCATGTTTTCTTGGAGGCTGATTTTTTCTTGTAATCTTGCAATATTCACTCTTCTGGTCAGTTCCTGTTTGCATCCATAAGTGGGTGAGTTTTCCACTCAATGTTCTCTGTTCTCCACCTGAATCTACTGCAGGTGAAACGGAACAAGGCTCTGCGGGGTTCTGCAATGGCCTGTCTTCAGTGTCTGATTGATGTCCGCTGTGCTCTTAGAAGCTGTTGGTCTGCTGCTTCAGCGTAGGAAATCTGTCAAATCTGCATCTGCCAGTCTTGTCAAATGCCTTTAGTAATGACATTATTTCTCCTCCTCCTCCTCCCTCTTTGCACTCCCTCATTCCCTCCCTCCCTTCCTCTTTTTCTCCCTCCCTCCCTTTGAATTCTCCACTGAATTTGTCCCTAAGTGTACCCCCTCCCAGGCTAGCCCAGCCTTGCCCTCCCGCTGCGGTGAGTTTGAGTATGTTAGTGTCAATGCTTTGAGGTACAGATGATCCATTACTTAAGCCTGTATGCATCAACACCCCTCATTCAACTCTCTCCAACATTGCTCACCCCCCCCCCCCCTCTTCTCCCGCTCTGAGGCAATCTATGGCACTTTAAGTGTTTAAGAGCTGCAGTTCTCTGTATCAGATGTCTATGTCTGCCCAGGCCATAGAATCATCCATGCTTCTTTGGTACAACTCACTACACACTTTCCCCTTTATTTTTGTGTTACATACCAAATGTAGTTATTCATCCAGGTCCCTCTTAGTAGTCTACACACTCTCGCTCCCTCTCTCTCTCCCTCTCTTTCCCGCTCTCTCTCTCTCAGCTTGATGAGTAGAACAGCTGAAAAAGACTCGCGCTCTTGCGGTGTCACTGCCAAGTTAGCTTCCTCATTGGTGCCAACTATTCAGCCTGAATGCAGAGACACTTGCTCACACATGCACATACACACACACACACACACACACACACACACACATGCTACACAAACACGCTACACAAACACACAGTATGCCCAGACATGCAATACATGGTTAAGAATACACACTTACATGCACACACACGTACACAGTTACAGTGCATATAATGAACACACACCACACAAGGCTTGTTTAACCTTTATCATGGCCTCACTGACAAGGCAACCAGCCCAGTTTTTCCTCTCTGATCCATTCTCACTCCATTTCTCCCACTTAGGTTTTTGCGATCAACCCTTCCCTCCCACCACTCCTCTCTCGATCTTTCCATTGATAATGTTATGGCAGTTCCACAGCTTGCTGCAGCGGCGGCAGCCTTCAAATTGATTAACTTCATATCACTCTGCCCACACGGTGCTATAATGAGAAGGCATCAAGTCGCCCACTACCTGTTTGAGGAAAGCAAAGAGGCGTGAAACCTTTTTCGCCTTATTGACGCCTGTTGATCAAACGGAAAACCCTTATTTTTAGTCTGCGGGGCCAGGACATCGAATGTGACAAGTGACTGTAAAACCGCACACCAAACACTAATGTGTGAGACTTCCGATAGTTCAAGTGTATTCAGACGTCTCACAGGTCTTACGTATACCGATCTGAGTTATTTAAGTCGTTCATGGGGGCGTCTTCACCACAAAATAGTTGACTAGGGAGTAACAGTTTATGGCTGATATTAGATCTATAGATTCTTGACAATCACAATTCAATACATTTTCACAAAAACTTGATTTCTTTATTTTTTCATATAAAAAAGACATACCACATACATCACAACAATAGAAAAAATACATTTAAATTGTTTTTTTTAACCAGCCTTTTAAAGAATATTTTATAATATATAATACAGCATATTAAATATTACACAACACAAAATATTTCATAATAAAAATCACAGCAGGTCAGAGCAGGTCTGTTCCGAGCCACAGACCCAATGGAGACACTTTCAATTCGATTGGATGACCCATCAGGCACTTGGGCCCGTTTAAACAGCAGCAGTACAGCCCAGAGAATCACATGGTCTACTTTTACGGTCATAAGACACCTTCACCAGCCAGCGGCTGTAGACAACATAATACTTCCATAGGAAATTGCATCAAGTGTACTTTGATGGGTTTACATTAAGTATTAAGTGCATCGACGACGTGAAGCTTGCTTCACTAAACTAAGTACCTCATAATGTCTGGTGGTATGTCAGTGTAAAACACTGTGTAGCTGAACAACACCATAGTAGTAGTTCTACTGATCAGGGTGTACCAGTGCTGTCAACAATATTCCTGTCAAGAATGTGTAGCCTATCTAGTGTCCAACAGGTTTCAAAGCAACAATTAACTTTGCTGATAACCTGCATTTCGTACAATTTTGAATCACAGTGCTTACGTCTGAGGGCAAAACTCATAACAAAAATTCTCATTTGAAAAACATGTTATTAAGACAAAATGAGCTCTTTAAGTGGTATCTCATATATTATGCATGTTGACAAAAATTGCATTGTGTCGGTAATACTTTACTTGACAAAGCCTCCACACATTCCACATCATTAGGAGACATTCTCATATATAAATACTTGGGTCAATATGCACTATGTTTAAAGCACCTTTTCTGTACTGGAAAAGGAATGACTAGCCTCAGGACTAGAGCGCTTTAATAGCCTGACTCCACCTACTGGTCGGAGCCTGTCATAGATACTTCCTATCTTCTGCTACAGAGATGCCCCTTTGCACAATATATAACGTTCAGAAGTCTGTTGCCAATCTCAGATTCTCCATGTTTAGTATCCATTCAAAAGTCAAGTTTGATCTTTAGCACTGTATGCCTTTAAGCCATTACCACAGGTTATATATATATATATATATATATATATATATATGGTAACTGTAAATCCAAATGCTTGGGGTCATTTCATGTACGCTGTAAGTAGCGACTTCAGTGGAAGCCAACAGTCACATGGTTGAAGCTTAACCATGTAATGTAAACAAGTTCAATTAAATAATTAAATATTAAGTTATCATCTTAAATATGTAAATACATTTCTTCACATTACTTTAAAAGAAGGCCATAGCATAAACATAAATATTAAATAAGATCGTGGTTTGCCAGAGGAATGTTCAGAAGAAATAGAAGCTGCCGAAAGTTGCATCAGCTGGTGGATGGGATGGGCACAGGTGGTCAAAGAATCCAGCAAGTTGGGGATAAAGAGTGGTTGAGGGGCAGTAGAATGTTCTGGGGTTGGAGGGCTATAGGGCTTTTCGCATCAGGTTGTGAAGGGCCAAGACTGACCATTTGCAAAAGCTTTGTAAATGCTGATGGACCACGACGGACGCGGTGTGGATGTCCCAGTTGCTGGTCAACCGTGGCAGCTGTGGTGGTACCCGTGGAACTGGGTTTGAAGGAAGATTCTCCATCTGAGAGAAATAAAGAATAAATAATCATTAAGTAAGTAAATAAATTAATGCATAAAGTCACTGTAACCATTACTGAATAGGTAATCTAGGAATTGTGTGTTAAACAAAGTTTAAAAAGCTGGTGACAAGAGAACCTTTTAATCTTGTAAAACTTTTTTTAAAAATTTAACACACAAACACAAATAATCAACATGAATATCTGACATATTGTTCCATTTTGCCTCCAGCGAACTAATTCTGTGAAAGCACTTGATGCGAAAGAAAGCATAATTGTGACTGGAATAAAAGCAAGCATTTACTGCAGTGCTGTACACGTTAACCTTTTTCTTGTTGTGTGTGTGTGCAAGCAGGCATAAGGGCTTTTCCCTTTGTCTTCACTGGAAATCAGCTTACAATGAAGCCATGTAGCCACAGAATGCTGTGTCCAAGCATGAGACACCAGCACAGACAACGCCTATCCTCCTTTTCCCTCTCTCTCTCCCTCCCTCTTTCCCTCACTCCCTCCCTCACTCACTCCAAGATCTGGCTTCAGATATGCTCAGACAACAAATCCATACCTATAGGGGTAGGTAATGTCTGACATGAACTCTTTGTC